>NW_024962253.1:2846785-2904541 GCF_019238085.1 Lagopus leucura
CCCCCCCCCAACTTGTGTCATCATGTCATGCCTGTTATCTTTACACATATCAAATGGGCTATAGGAAATCTGCTTTGAAATCATGACTCCAATTTGCAGCATAGACATATGCTTAGTCAAATCCTTAAGGGAAGCTGCCATTCATACAGTGCATGGAGGAGCTGAAGTTACTGTGCATTACAGGTGTTTATTTAACCTTGGCATACACGGGAAAACTATAATGATCTTTTTTGTACCAGAAACCCCAGAGAGGATTATGCTGCCCATCTTCTGTCTGTATATGAGATGTTTGAGCAAGGCAACTTAAAAGCCACAGCCAATTTCTGTGTCTCATCAGGATCAAACATTTTCATTAAAATACTAACTTTTAAACATTAACATTATTCTGAAATAATTATGAAATAATGCTCCCTGTGGCCATTATGTCCTTAAGCAAGATGAGATAATTTCTGCTGTTAGTGTACTCAGCACTATTTTTCTATCTCTTCTTAATTTTTTTTTCCTCCCAATAAATTTGGTGCTCTTGAAAATCAGATACTAATTAAAGCAATCCAAGAAGGTAGGTGCTACAAAACACTAAACCATGCACAAGAATGTGTCCATACACATACAAACAGACAGAAAATGAATGTCTGTACGCACAACCACATGCTCAAATTCTCTCAAAATTTTGTATTCTGGATAGTGTATTAGATTTCATATTTTACAGGTTATGAGGCTGTAAGGGAATTGCATGCAGAGTGTAAATTCAGTTGCCACAAATTAGTAGATGTCTAGGGGAATCATATTTTGAGGATCTGATAAGAATACAATTCATAGGAGTTTAAAAGAGCCTTGAGAGGTAAATTGCCCTTTCATCTTCTGCATATTTCCCCTGGAAATTTACCATTCTTGAAATGGAGCTCTCTAATTGCTTCCTTTTGTCAGATCATATCTGATTCATTACTGGGTGTCTGTGCAGATCTTTTTAGGAATAAGCATGTAGTCAGGAAACGTTGCTGTAAAAGTGGGCGAAATCCTGGGGACAGTTCAGCAATCATAGGTGCCTCAGCTTTGCTGAAAGCAGTGGACATACAGTAGCACTTCAGCATTTTCTTCACCAAAATGTCCATCTGAGCATGAACATTTACCCTTTAAATGTGCAGTTTTAGATACTCTGAACTGCTGTGCAGTCTGTAAGCCATACAAAATGAAGCATTGATGCACTTCTTAATTCCAACTGGAGCCTAAAGAAAGTGAAATACCCAACACGTCTGGGGTAGGGTGGGTGCCCTGCAGGGCTCATCTTGAAGCGCAGGACACTGATTCACTAAACACACAGACTAGTGCTTCAGAGCCACTGACTTCAATAAGAACTACCCACTTGTGCTCAGTCCTGATTGAAACCAACGGCTCTGAAGCACACGTCTGCATGCTCTGTGGGAATAAAACCTGAGGAGCTGACATCTTCCTAAACTGGCTCAGATTTAATCAACAAGACACCTTAAACTGACTTAAAAATCCCACAGAGTGTACACACAGACATTTGTCTACTTTGCCATGCCTTAAAAATCAAAGCTGCTTCTCTGTAAACTTGGATAATGGATGAAAAGGTAAAACATATTTGGTAAAACATGGTTTTATCTGAAATGAATCTGTAAGGAGCATTTGGCTTTTACTTAATGATGCAACTTGTTATAATAGGAATTGGAAGTTTATTTATTTATTCATTCACTTATTGAAGGGTATAATTATTTAATTGTCCAAGTACTACACATAGAAATTGTAAATTTAAGAAGTGATACTTCATAAATATGAAATTCTTCATTAAAAAGAAACTTGCCCCAGTTTCTTTTCATTTCATTCATAAAATTTCATTTATTTCTACACCCTAAGGAAAGGAAGTTGCTGCCGATAGTTCAAGGGAGCAGGTGTTTCCTTTGCAGTCATTAGTTGCAAATGGAAGATCATAAATGTCTACTTGTTGAACTTGTCTCTCTTAGCTTGATTTTCAGCATTAGAAACGTCCATACACTTTTAAAACTCACAGTTCATAGCGATGACCAAGTCCTTAGCCACAATTAATTAATCAAATAACCATATCACAACATTTTTAGTGTCAGGAGAGAAGACACAATTTGTTTAGAAAATGTAGCTACTTATATATTGCAGCTTGTCAGTGGAGGACTTCCTTACAGAAAAATAATAATAGCATTCAGATCATATATGTATATATATATACTAAAAATGTTTCAGTACAATTTTGCTCTTATAAAAATTGATTTATTTAAGCTAGTGGAAAAAAAAAAAGAAAATTGACTGCAACCTTGGATGAAAAGGGTCAGAGATAGTATTTCACTAAAAATTCTTTGGGAGGAATACAGATCAATTAAGGTTTTTTTTGAAGCCTCTTTTCCCTTCTATTCCTCTTCTATACCTTTCAATATTTCACATACAAAGGGAATATTTTGACCGTCTGCGCTGATTGTGACCTGGTAGATCAGTTTATAAACTGATAACTGCTGCTGTTTCAGGACTGAGTGTTTCTTATTTGAATTTTTATTTAGGTTATACTCAAATTTTTTCTGCACCCATTGAAGTTACAGGTAGTTACACATGTATTTAAGAGCAAGTTTTGGTTTCAGTATTCTCCTGAACGTGAGTTTCTGCTACCTAAGAATGTAAAAGTGTTGATAGATTTTGTTTAAAATAATTGTATCTGATCAGGTAATTAAATATTAGCTTTTTCAGTCCCCACAAGGGGGCCGAGTCCTCATTCTTTCAACACTTTTTGGAGTAATAACTTTTGAATACTTAATCTGAAATTTAGTAATATTCTTTTAGCACAATGTGCTTGCAATTTTTATATGTTCTCAGCATTATATATTGTACATTTAAAAGACCTTTTTTAAAAAACAAACAAACAAACAAACAAAACAGATACTGTTCTGAACTATAATTTATTATTACAGTACTTCAGAAACTGTTTCTCAGAAATACAGAGCAATATTAATTCTTGTTTGACCATGTCCCTTACAGTATGAAAAAGTGTAGTTTCTTTATTTTTTTATGTGATCTAACCTCAAATTGTCTTTAGAAAATACTACTTTTGCAAAGTACGTATGCGATTTCCTTACGATATATTGTTAAATAATAAGAAACTATGTATGGAATTTATACTCTACGTTACTATCATTATACATCTAATTGGACACTTACACAGAAATGGAAAATGGAATTTTTCTGTAAGCTGACATAAAGCATGCATGTTTTCATGTGTAAAGTATTTAACTGCATTAATCTGTAGCTGTATAATTGTATTTCTAAGGCTAAGAGGCAGCCTTACAGTCGATGATAATTAATCTTGCAGTTTAATTCTAAATCTCTGTATTTACCACTCCATTTTCTCTATTATTGAATGTTATATTTCCTTATGTAGAGCAGCCCTTATGTAAGTATTAATTTTCAATTACTACTTTGCTTTGGAGTATCAAGAATAACACACAACAGTATTTTAAGATGCTAAGGGCAGTATTTATCTCATCTTCTTTTAGCTCTGCAAAATTAGATACTTGTTTCAAGCTAGGTGGCTGAACTCTCTTTATATTCAGTGGAGAGAAATGGACACCCCCAGAGACTGATTTGTCCTGCTTGTGTCAGACATCTGGCTTAAGTTGGGACAAATCACTATTTGGAGGTGTCTGTTTTTCTCCGCTGACTGCAGAGAGACCCTAGGTGATTATTTTAAACCATTCACCTTTCAGACAGCAAAGGTTAGTAGAGACGAATTCTATCTGTAATTGTGGAAACCCAGATGGTAGGGGAAAAATTAAAAAAAAAAAAAAAAAAAAAAAGATGAAGCAAGAGAAACAAAAACAACTAAGGTAAATGTTCCATGTTTCTTGCACTTCCTCAAAAATGAGGAGACGTATTTAAAACCAATGCACAATGTTTCATGCTAATCACGTAAAAGACACAGCAAAGAAAGCAGCATTCTCCATGTGTGTGGATGTGTGTAAAGGGACTAAGCAGTTTAACACATGCTTATGCTTCCAAAATATCTTTTGGATTGGACCCAAATTAAATTTAGTCAGTCCCATGCACCTGTTTAGGGCTGTGATGACACTGCCATATGGTGGGTCAGTTGTTGCACACGTATGGACACAGTGAGGCTTATTTGGTCAGTTCAAGCAGTAATAACCCAGTCACCTATCCAGGACTGAAAGCATGTTTTTAGTGCATGAGATTTGTAAGAACTGTGGTTATGTTTACCTGAGGTATCTATCCTACAGGTTTCTTGGGTTACATACCCATGATATAGTCAGGACTTGCAGAGTGGAAGTACTTGAGGGTGCTTTGTACTGCCACAGATCTCAGCAACATGGAGGACAAAAAATCACCTTCCACTCTTCCATCCTCATCTTTACCTACATCCTAATGTATTGCTCTACCAATACTCGCAGTGTAGCATTCATTGCAGTCTTCCTTGTTCAAATGGAAGATGTGCATCTTTATGTATGGTCTTTAGGATTTCCTTTGTACTATTATGGATCTATTAACAACCACAAAGCAACCAAAGTTTCCAAACCAAAACTCCCACTTTAAAGGATTCCAACAGGCAATGTAAGGTAATACAAAAAACTAAGATGAAAGTGCTTGGACTTAACAATAAAAGACCAGGTTCAACAGTGATTTAAGAATAAGATCATAAACAAAGCTTGTTCTTCTTGGACCATAATTAAACACAAGCAGAATTAAAAAAAAAAAAAAAAAAAAAAAAAAAAAAAAAAAAAAAAAAAAAAAGAGAAAATTATTTTAAACCTGTTAATTCAGGATTCAAGTCATTTGCATTTCACAGACTGAAAAAGCCCCAAAGATAACCTTTATTTGGGGCATATTTTGATTAGTACTTTTATTAAGCTCTAAATGTATATACGTATATTCCAAAGACAACTTAATCTGTAGCAAAGTATGTTTACAATAGCATATTTTATCCCCTTAAAAACACTTTTATTAAAACAATCAAAAACCCCTGTGATATCAGCAAAATATTTTCTTTTCTCACATGAATAAATCAATTTTAAAGTAGATTTTTTTATATAATTTCACCAGTAAAGTGCCTAGTCATTTCTGTCTGCTATGAATGGATAGAAATGACTGTGTTTAACACTTGAGACGCTTTTGCTCCAGCATCATGTGAATTTGCATTGACTGCTGTTATATTGGCTGTTACACTGTAATGATGTGCCTTACTGCTATCTCATCAGAATTTTCTTTGTTAATTTTAATAGTGAGACATCAATTCCTATAAAATTGATAGAAAATCTGCATTTTCTCTTGTCATCTTCAGCCTTTGAGGTGGACACTTATTTGTCAGACTTCTCAGATCATGTTTCCCTTTCATTCACCAGAGGGTAGAAATCCTCAGAAGTGGATAATTTCAGTGTCTTTCTTAAGGCTCATATTTCCTTTCGAGCTAGCTACCTGTAGACCACTTTCATCAATGGACAGAAACTCCTTGATTAGCCACCTCATCTTTAGGTAATTGTTTAAAATTTTTTAGTTGCAACATGCCCTAAAATTGCTTAATCTAAAGAATCTAAAAAATGATTATCAGTTTTAGACAACTATATTTATACCAAATTACTCCTACTTTTTGTGGACTCAACTAATGCACTCAAAGAGGACTGTTCTCTTTTTCCATCTGGATATAGATTATACCAATCATCAGAAGTGACTGAAAGTTGCTCTGATTTAGTACAATAAATAATTACTAAATAGACACAGGTAAGATTTGTAGTTTGAGCATACCTAATAGTTTCAAAAGGTTGGTTTGGGTTCAGCTTGACTCTAAGCGCAGATGTATAAGAAGAAAAATAAACACTTGATATTGTCCCTCTGATGTGATATCTTTCCTGCTACCAGTGTTGCATGAAAAAAATTTACCTTTATAAGCAAAACAGCTGGTACTGCACATTTGTTGACCACACTATTGACATTTCAAGAATATTTGCCTTGGACCATCAGTAGTTTGGACCTATGAACTATAAGCCCATTAGCAAGAGAAAGACACTGAAAAACTGCTGGAATATGTCTTATGGTTCAGTTTAATCTAAGTAGCATAGTGTTTGCTCACTCTAACACTGTCAGTGCAAACCGAGGCATGGTAAATGAAGACAATTGGGAAATTTACTTCAGAAGCACACTTCTGGTCTAAAGTTAAGCACTGATGTAGATGCATCCACTAGTAAGTATGATTAGGGTTTATTATCAGACAAGCTGTGTGTTATTACCTGCAGTCAAGAAGGCATATTTTACAAATGTAATTTAACAGTGTAGAGGCCACAACCTTTATGGTAAAGTATTTTCTTATTCATTTCTCTGTCCATATTAAAAAAGTACATTTATGTAATCTGTGCTATTTGTCCCTGCCTTGACGTTACATTATTGTATCGTCAAGAAACAAATCCTTTTTGTTAAGAAATCTGATTACATGTTTGAGTTATTGATCTTTTGGGTGGGATTTTTTTTTTTTCCTAGATGCTCATTAAGATCGTTTGTCTACCAAACAAGAAAGTTTTCCTGTGCCATAGAGCAACCAAATTCTAATTGCTGGCTTCATTATACAGAAAAGTGGAAGTGTAACAATCAAAAATCTTGTTACACATCCATAATTGAGTTTCGTTGCAACTTATAAAAACATAAGCTGTCTTAAACACACTTGCAGAAAATGTCGAACCATGAAATCAACGCTTTTATTATACAAAAGTAATTGTGTTTAAAGACACCAAACATATGTTACATAAACAAGATAAAAAGATGGGAAGAAGAAAAACTAAAAAAAATATATAACTTCAATATGATTTAGAAATCCTAGCAGATTTTGGATCTTCAAAAATTGTTTTGGTTTTTTGTTTTAAATTGAAATGATTCAAAATTAAGATAATTGGAACTAACACCAATTAAGCTCACTTCAACTGGTTTTGGACAAAGCCATTTGAATACATTTCTCTTGGTACAGAGTTAGGATTCCTTCAGAAGCATGCAACGCACACACCTGCAGCAGAGTTTATTGTTTAACCTTTTTGTCCATACTAGTAGCTGGAGATAAGAACATATTGAACACGTTTCATTTTGTTCCTATCTAGATTTAGAAACAAAATAAAACAAAATAAAATAAAAATTGAAAATAAGGTAAAATAAAATAAAATAAAATAAAATAAAATAAAATAAAATAAAATAATAAAAGGAACAAATAAACCACTGCTGAAAGTGTCTATTTATTTCTATGGCATCAAATGTAAACATCTGCATAGAGCAAGTCCCAATCTAGATGAGATCAATCAGTCTTCAGTATGCACTACTAACATAATTGGAACTAGGAACTTCAAGTCAAAATTGAAATTATTGGACTATTAGTAAGAAGAAGCACTGTATATATAATGAGCTGTAACTCTTTAACTTCTGTTCTAATATTCAATGCCTTTGGCTTTGGAGACTCACTGACTGGCAAGTTTTATCAGCCTTCAAATATACATTTCTTCCATTCCAGGTCTTGAGGAAATATATAGCCTTTTTGTCTTTTATTAGGTTAATTTATGCTAGTCTGTTCATCACATGGGTGCCACTTGATTCGAAGGTTCTCACTTGACATTGAACTAATTTGAGATTTCCCTTCTGGAATTCTTTGGAGGAACAGGTAGGTTGCAAGACTGCTTCACTGCTTTTCTTCTCATTAGCATGCTTCTTCATTTCAACAAAATGAATAACATGGAAATGAAGCTTCAGGTATGCAATAATTCCAACTAACTCAGAAGGGAACAGCAAAACATTCCAGTCTCTTATGAGCAGGAAGTATCATTAATCTTACTTTACTAAAAAATACAAGTCTCTGATTGTTAGTCTTTATTGTGTACATGTGATGTATGGCTTGGATATCTTTTTCTGTGAAAACTATCTCAACTCTCAAGTGAAAAGCATGCCCACAGTATCTTGTCTTTAGAACAGCATACTACATGTGACATGTGATGATACTATAAGATATGATACATAATACTAAACAAATTGTAGAAATTCTGTCTGTGACAATGGCAAGATTTTCTCAAACAGAAGGTTTAAGATTACATGGTAGCATCCTGTGACATGCAGACATCTCTGTAACTCATAAGATGTTTCATTTGAGATTGACTGCTTTCTGAATTAATCTAAACTTCCTGTCTTTCTTTTCCTCTCTAACAGAAGTATTTAGCAGATAAAACAAATATAAAACTCTCTATATACCTCCTAAGATAGGAGGTATTTATATTTATCTCCTAAATAAGATATGAGATATGAAAGGTTGTTTTCTCATATGTTTCCCAAGGAACCTATCTCAGAGCCTACATTTTCTTATATTTTTACCTACTAAGTAGCACAGTGGAGGAAAGCAATACAGTATTTCTAAAGAAACTCCTGCCCTGATTTATGTCTTCCTATGGACTTATACATGACTGTGGGAGCCAGGTGCCTACATTCCACTGAGTTGAAGTATGTAGGTATATATGTGTATATTTAATATATCATCTTCAATTTCCCACTGTGTTACACCTTGCATTTTGGATTTAGCAAATCTAATTCTCATAACTACCTCCTAGAAAAAAAACATTTTAAATTTCATGTTAATATTTAGTTTTCACTAGTTGTTTTGAGTTAAATTGTTATTACAAGCGATATTCATTTCTAATGAAAATACTATTTTAGGATGCTCTCTTTGTTTTAGATTAAACCATTAGGAGTAAATATATAGAAATAGTCAATTCTCTGTAAAGAAGAGTCTGTTCTGTTAGGAGAATACAATAAATTGGAATGAATAAACATAGGCAATAATTCATAACTCATCTATATCATGTAACGGATTCCTTGATTCATAGTTTAAATTCTTAAAACATTTATAACTTAATCTAATTAATTAAACTACTCATAGGGCAGTAAGTAGCATACTACACCATTCCTGATCCTTAGCAATAAGTAATTTCTTCAGTATAAGCATCTGATACACTTTTCTGACTATTAATATAGAACTGTGCAGCTATTCAGTCTTTTAGTAGCACTTTAACTATCTTTCTCCACAAATAAATGGTAAGAGCAGGAAACAATCTAAAGCTATCCCCCTCTCCTCCCTCTCCCCCTCCCCTCGCCACCGAAACTGTGTCTCCTTTGCTAAATCCATCAACTCTTTTGCTAGTATCTGTAATGTGCCCTAATGTGACATCTTTGCTTGCTTCCACATGTTTTATACATCGGTTTCTCTAAAAGTCAGGCAGACTTTATAGAGATCTATTCACAGACTGATCTATGTGCACTATTAATTGTATATATTATATATAGTATATGAAGCAAGTGGGAGAGAGAATCTGATTACTCTAGGGTATCAGATCCTTTCAACCAATAATAATTTAACATCTCTATTAATTACCTTTTGATATTCTATGTAGAAGGTACATACTGTTTTATATACAGGATGCATAATAAATCCCTATGAGATTATGCTTCAATTGAGTATAAAGTCTATAATTCATTAGTGATGGAGCTGCAAAGCATCTAGGAAGGATTTTCCTTTCTAAATAAGGTCACATATTTATATCTCATAGGGCAACTTGATGGGTGCTGAGGAGCAAGAGTCACTGAGTTGCACTTACTGATATGCAAACCCTTTCTTTATATTCACTTCTGCTGGAGTCAGCGATATTAGATGACACGAAGAAGATGAGGAAGACAAAGATTTAACCTTCTGAACCCCTAACCAAGGATCTGATGTGACTCAGAGTAGAGAAAAGAGAGGATGGGAGTAATCTCAGCTATCATCAGACAAATGAGACATCTCTTCAGTAGAGTAGCTCTCTGACTCACCTCTCTTAGGTGTGATAGTTTGACTGAGAGGTATGCACTTATGTTACATATGCTTTTTCCTTTGATGCCAGAAGGACTCGAGGGGATGAGCACCAGTATCTTTCAGCAGTAGCTTGGAAATGGGTCATCCAGTTCACAGTCTGAAAGAAAGATACTCTATATCCCAGCTGTATCTCCAATGCTTTGAGATTTCAGAATACATTTTCACTTGCTGTAGCAAAGAGACTGAATGTCTCTAAGAGACTTCCTCAGAAGAAATAGTTCTATATTCCAATCTGTGTCAGCATTTGATAAACCAGGAATATGGAGGGTTTTTTTTTCATTAGGTACAGAAGGGTGGTGCACTGAGCAGTCAGTGCCAGGATCTGCCACTTGGTGTTGCCTGAATTTTCAATGGACAGGTTTCCAGAGTAAGCTTTGGTATGGACAAATGAGTGTTTTCAGAAGGAAAGAAATCTACTGCAATCAATGCCATCTCAAATGGCTAATGCTGCATGGCATATCTTTGCTTTCCTTCTATCAATTAAAAATAAATATATAATAATAATAATATTAACTAAAATTAAAATTGATCATAAAAAGCCTCTTAGCTTGAAAACTGGAAGGAGTTGTGCATAATTGTTAAAATGTAATACAGCTTTCCAGATGGAAAAAAATAAATAGGAAAACTAAAAAAAAAAGCCAAGATTAAACAAAACAAGGATCTTATGTTAAGGGACCTGGTAAGTTAATACATTGAAATATATCTTAAAAATAAATTGAATTAAAAGTGAAAAAGAATGAAAACTAAAAAGGCAAGCTTAAATTCAGACTTATTTTCTCTCTCTTTTTTTTTTCTCCTTAAGTATCAATTGAAAAACAAAACAAAACAAAAAAACCACCTGTTTTGAGTGTCTTGGATCTGATCACTTTTTTTATACACATACTGGAAAGTCTCCTTCTGATCCTTCTTAGTCTGGGCTGCATGTATCTCCATACCTGGTCTTTTCAAAGCTTTCTCTAAATCAGGCACATCCCACTGCGTGGGAAGCACACAGCCCAGCACACTTTGCAGTGTGACCCTCATCGCTCAACCACAACCAAACATCAGTACGCCATTGGCACTGTCTGGGCTGGAACTGAGTCACTGGGAAGGTTCACTGCAGTGTTAACTCATAGCAAATAAGTTCTTGCCTTCTGATACATAGGCTAAATGCATCCTGGGAAAACAGTGAAATATTGCTTTCCATTTTGATCAAAGAATTTTAGAAAAGGTTTCAAGACTGGCAAAAAATTTATGTTTGTGATTCCATTTTCATTCAACATACATACATACATTACCTGCAAATTTTCAAATGGAATATATAGAGTTTCAATGAGGTATTCAGCGCAAAAATTTAATCATGTCTGTCTTCTGGACTTACATGGAAGATACATCCCTTTCTTCACAATCACACCTTATTTGTGTCATCATTTCTTGGCAGAATGTAAATTTGTGTATGATTGTCAGGGAGAAGTACAGGAATAGTAAAACTTCATCAAACATCTCTGATACACTTTGAGAACTGACTGAGAACTTCAATCACTGCCACCAAACAAGACTGCTGGTTAGCTTCATAAAAACAAGGTAAAATACCATGCTAGTTTCATGAGTCCTTTTTAGTTCTCTATCTTTGTTTAATGACTTAATAAAAAACATTAGAAATTAAAATGTTTTCTTACTTATATACATTAATGATAGTACATGTTTAGAAGGACTGCTCCAAAAGTAATGCTTCCTATTTTGGCCACAGCAGAGGCAGATGTTGTCATACAGCTTGAATCTTCCCAACAAAATTCCATTACAATTTGATGTCATGTGACAGCTGGCAGCAGAGATAGTCTGACAAAATGGCACACAGGAGCTTTGCTTCCTATTGTTTTATGCTTTCTAAAAGATGTGGAGCCACAAGACACTGCAAACTGTAGATACAGGGATGTCTTTACCACTCCATATGTTTAAAATTTCTCACCAAATTGCAAAAACAAAAACAAAAATATAGTTTTCAGTAAATTTAAAGAAAAAAAAAAACAACACTAAAGAGAAGAGACTTAAAGACTCAGAAAATATATATTAAAAAAGGACCAATATGGAAAGAGAAACAAAAATTGTTTGTTTTTTTAAATCTCTAGATCATTAAATTTGTGATCTTTCCTTCAAAATATTGTTACCTTATTTTCTTTTTAAGTCTTAGTGCTAATGTGAGTATTTCCTTACTTGATTTGACCAGAGCATTTAGAAACATAAAACCAGTGTAATACAGAGGACAGCTGGCTTAGTAGTGCACAAATAATACAAGTATAACTTCTTGTTGTCTCATGTCATGCATTCAGTTCATAATCTCACTCATTCAGATGCTTTTTCTCCCTGTGTGTATGTCCACACACAGATATGAGAACACATGGGTATGGTGCTCACGTGATGTGATGTTTGTAGTCTTTGGGATCAGAGGGGCATAGAAAGGAAAAAGGGATAACAGACTTTGCTCAGCCACAAGCTGTGCTCTAGCTACACAATTCACTGGGACTAAGTTATCCAATCTTCAGCTGCCCTCCTATGTCTCCATACTTCTCCAACAGTTAAGAATACTACTCTAGAGTGGCATTCACTTGATAAAAATGCTTACATTTATGGAGAGTGACTGACTAGGAGGAAGGTAATGAAATGTGATATTCCACATAACAGTGCAGTGCCAGAATCATGCAGTGACTGTCAAATGTCAACTTTCAGTGAATAAAATCAACTTGAAATGGAAAATGAAGTCATTAAATTATTTTACACTGTACTGAATATCTGGACAGAAACTGGCCTCATCATGGCCTCAGATCTCCAGTCACATTTCATAGCTACGCCTGTGCTACTATTGCTTGGCCTCAGCTTTTCAAAGCCCTATATTTCAAAGGCTTGGGTAACACAACTTGCTGTGAGGAAATATTCACAAACTATTAACCTATAACCAAGGATAGACTGTATACAGTATTTGAAAGAACACATTATTTCTCTATGTATTCTCCTCTTTGCTAGTTCTCTCACGAGATGCAAATAAGTTTTCTGAAAATTTTGAATTTAATCTTTTTTCTTTCTTGTCTTTATCTTAAAACCTCTGTCATTGAGCAAACTGTTGTCCTCCTTCTCATGCTTCCACTTCCCTGTCTTTTAAGAGAACCAATAGTATAGAACTCATCTGAAAAGGAATTTTGGTATGAACTGTGGTGAAATGAAGACTGGAAAATGTAAGTCAGTGCATTTCTAAAATGCAACTTTGGAGTTCTCCAAGGTGTTACATATTCATTTATATGAGTTCCTGGATAGTAACAATGAACTCATGTTTCATACCATGAGATGAGTTTGTTAGGATTATTTGGAAAAAAAAAAGAAAAAAAAAAAAGAAGAACAATTGCCTGAAGTAGCTGTCTGTGTAGACTTTCTTTTTTTCCTGGTATTTTATTCCTCTTCTGGTTCAGATCTCCTATTTCCTTTCTTCTACCATTTCTGAGGATTACTTTTTTTCTCCTTTTCCACATCTGTAGCTTGCCACATTCTGTGATTTTCTTTTCTCATTTTCTCTTACATACTCTCCCATCTTTTTGAGTAGTTAAAGCGAAATCTGCTTCATTTCAGCTTCTTTCTTGCTGCTTCTCAGATGGTGCTTATTTCTACCACTTTTTCAATCACACAGTAACCCTCCAGTGCCTGGTACCCCTCAGGTGTTAGTTTCCACAGCCATCACCTTCACTTTCTGCCTCCAGGATTATTTTTGCAACACCTGCTTTTATTGATGGTCTCTCTTCTGCTGCTGCTGTTTTCTGCTATGGAGTGAGTAGTGAATCTCACCTGAGCCCTGAGGGTTTCCCCTGTACTCCTGAGGATGCAGTTTAGTCACTGACATTTTCCCTGCTAAGAGTTGTCACTGTGATTACTTCTATGTGGCATCTCTTCAGCATGAGAAAACATGCCCTACCAAGACACATTTGCATTTGACCTTTTGTAACTCCTCCATTTACTGTGTGACAATTACACAATTACATCTTCACAGATCCAAAGAATCATAGAATCATTTATGTTGGAAAAGGCTTAAGATCATCAAGTCCAGCAATTTCCTAACACTACAAAGACCATCACTAAACCATGTCCCTAAGCATTACATTTACTTGTTTCTTAAATACGTCCATGGATGAAGGTCCCACTCCTTTCTTGGACAGCCTGTCCCAATGCCTAAACAATTTTTCCATGAAACAAATTCTTCCTGATTTCCAATCTAAATCTCTTCTAATGTAACGTGAGGATGTTTTCTCATGTGCCATCACTTGTCACCTCAGAAAAAGAGGTTTCTCAGGATAAGAGAGTAGTTTTAATGCTGCATTTGCTTTTTCTTTAGGTGATTACAGTGGCCAAATTTTTCTCACTGAACAAGGAATCTGAAGGAACATTGCTTTCAAAGAGCTTAGACTAACCTTTATTTCATGTTCTTTGGGAGTGGATGGAGTGGGAAGCATTTTGTGTTGACTTGGATCCCTGCAATGATTTATCCTGAAGGAAGATCTCACTTGCTCAAGCAAAATATTCTTCAAAGGTCTAATTGGGGATTGTTTTCTAAAGGGGTTCTGTAAAATGTATGGGAATTGACTTCATGGCTATCCAATTAATCATGTGTAAAATTCAGAAAATTAGTTTTTGACCCATATTTTGCTTTTAGATGATAACTAACATACTAGGTTAACTCAATCCTTCTTAATCTGCAATTCAGGAGATATTAGAAACCAAGAAATAATCTGTGGAATGACTCTAAGACATAATTACAATTTCTCACTTCTTTTGCCTCTAAAGAAGGTCAAATCTTCAAGCCAGCTATCTTCACTGTTTAACTGCATGACAATTTGTGTGAAAGATAAGGGACTTTCAACTAAGTCGTGTCAGATTAATCTAACTTGTTATACTTATGTCTGAGAGATGCCTGATTTAGCTGGGATTGACCTGGTCAGTTTATAAAGCACTGTGTAATTATCTTAGTTGAAACACTGGATGGATATGTGTAGACAGTTTCCACTACAGCATTTACTTATTCTGAGTTAATCTCTCCAGAATGTCTGAGACATTGCCGAAATACCAAGAGTAGAGTAATAGTTGGTGATTGATAGTTTTCAGTTTGCTTGCATGACGTGTCCAGCTCCCCTTATTCAGTACCCATTATGTAAGCCGCTTTTTACATTTTAAGAATTCAGCAGAGGCTAAAGTTGAGCCCAGACTGCTGGCAAACTTGCTACAAAATAAAATAAAACAAAGCAAAACAAAATCTTTGTTTTCAATTGTCAGAGATTCTTCTCCATCTCTCATTTCTTCTACAAAATATCAGAGTGAGTCCTAATCTGTCAGTCTTGCTTTTATAAAAGAAGCCAACTTCAAAATGAAGACAAAAGGTGCGGCAAGTTTCCATGGACAACATAAATGGAACAGCATGGATAGACAGTGTCATAGCATAGTCATATATAATCTGGTGGGAATAATAAGAGAGAGAAAAAGCAATGTTTTAGTTCTTCGGGTTGGGATGTCCAAGATCTTACCAGTATCCTAGGTTAGCAGAGTAAAAAGTGGAATTACACATGTTTATATAGGCCAAGGAAGTGTGAGGGAGAGAAAAAAAAAACAAATAAACAAACAAAAAACAACAAAAAACAACCCACAACACTGTTAAAATACAAATTTATAATTATTCTGACACTGTAAGTGATTAATGCTATGCAGTATTTTGGGAAAGCTGCACCCATTAACAGGGAACGACATATTAGCGCAGTTAAAGTAAGCTCTTCTGACACGTGCTCCTACAGAAATGTTTGAATAAACCAACAGTGTAGTAGTTGGAATTGCTTTATTCAGTCTTAATATGCATTTTGGATACACATATCTTCTTGACAGGCCTGAGAAAATGCACAGAAGCTGCCTCTGTTTTTTCCTTGAGGCTGGCTGTACGGCTACATGTATCTGTGCCAGCCCAGTGGATAGCAGATAACTTGAAGACCTCATTTCTTCCTAAATCCTACTTTACATGCCCACCCATTCAACCATGCATGCCTGGTTGGTCATCCTTTATTACAATAACAAAAAAAAAAACAACAGGAAATGTTTCTCTTAGCATTGTAATTGGTATGAGACAAATAGAGTCAAGCTATTAAGCACAGAGAAAAACTTTTAGCAAAAAAAGATAAGCTTAGTGTTTTAGTTTAAGTCAGAATATTACAGGCACAATTACCCTAAAACTTAACAGTTAACTCTTCTTAATACTTGACTCTCTTTTTTTCTTAAGAAATAAGATCAATTTTTTTGTTGGTTTTTTTTTTTTGTTTTTTTTTTGTTTTTGTTTTTGTTTTCCATCCAACCAAATCCACTGTTCAGCTGTGGTTTCTGATTTGTAAGACAACAGTGAAGAAGAGACAGCAATTGCAACACACCGTTTAAAATTGTCTGTTTTCCCTGATTGGCTTCCTGCTGCTACCAAATGAAAGAGGTTATTTTATTTTATTTTATTTTTTGACTCCAGGGGAGCTGTCTTGCATTTAAAATATTATCTTGATTAACAGCTCCCCTCTACCGCACACGCTAATGCACACCACCCATGTCTTTATGTCAGTTCTGCTTCCAGGTTTCACCTTTAAATGCTTACTTGCAGCAGAGATTCTGAGTGACCTGTGAACCATACAGAAAGTCTCTGAAACCCTGGGGCAAAAGGGTTAACTACAGATGACAAAGTGCAACCGTCGCTGCTATAACTAACCCTTCATGCCATTTTTTCTAATAGGCTTTTGCACTTTCAAATTGCTCCATTCTCAACCTGAAAGAAACAGCTACTGATCCTGGGGCAAGAGCAAGTTAAAAATAAATGACAGCTTGATTTAGCTGGGATGGCTTGTCATATAGAGTAGTGATTTGTTGCTTTCTGCAGTTGTTTAGTATACTGTAGCCCAGCCAGGTACAGACATCTGTGCGGAATGGGCTGGCAGCATTTGTTTCTCTTCCGAAGATTCTTCTGAAAGGCTCTGGAGTTTGCAATCTATATTTATAGCACCCAGAACAATGGTATAAATACTTGTCTTTCAACATTTTGGGACCTCTGTGTCACAGGCTTCAAGAGACACAAAGCCCTCTGTGTTATCTGCTCCATATTAGGCACTGGGACACAGCAGAATATTTCATTATTTTCTATTTTTCATTATTACATTATTTTCTACCACTCCTTCACCCCTATCAGCCACGTGTTTTCTCATTTGCACCTGTAGACCCATCCACAGAAATAATAAATTATAGGACCAAACTGAACCCATACCTACCTTGTCAGTATGTTATCATCTTTGCGCCTCTATACCATCTTTCAGTGAAGCATACCACAGCTTAATTATATGCTGGTGAAAGAACACAACTTGCTAGCATGTTCACATCTAGCCACTGACCTATCACTCATCACTCTACTGTTTGCTCTCCTTAACTTAAACTTAAGTCCTGAATGGAATTGGAAGAAAAAAGTTCTCACAATTTCTAAGTACTCAAGCTTTACATTTAAAATATCTTTGTCACCCCAAGGCATATAATCATTCTTCACCTTAAAACTTATTATTTTGCTTGTTTGTTTGTTTTTGTTTTTGTTTATGTTTATTTGCATCAGTGGTCCCTGATCTCCACATTCCAAAGGGTCAGGATTGAAGATCTGTATAGTTTACTGCTGAAGTAGAATCCAGGAAAATCTTTCAGTTTCCGTCTGCTACTAAATTGGGTTAGATCACATTATCAAAGGAGGGAAAAGACATCTAACTTTTTATGTGACATTTATTCTGTTCATCTTTAATGTAAGGGATGATCTTTATATGAATCTCTGAAGTTTTTCAATATATGTACTGTAAGCAAAAGACACAAATGAAAGAATTGCATGGTCCTTAAACATCCAATCAATTACTTTCAGAAAAAAACTAGCTATTCATGGACACTCCTCAAAGTTCATTTGCAACCTGTAGTAATCAGGCTTCTAAATTAGATGCCTTAGTTAATTCCTTGAAGTTAACTGGGATAACTAGCCTCACAGCATTTTCTATATTAGAGACTTTGCAGATGCATTTCTTTACTTTGGTGAGCGTAAAATACCCCAAAATCAAAATTCCATGCTTTGTTTTCAAGTGATAATTACCAATAAGGGAGAGAAGGACAATAGATAAGCATGGCTGGACATAAGGGCTTGTTGTATATCTAAATGATTATATAATTGTCTTAAATTGTAAGGTCTGTATCAGGAACAGGTTTGTACAATTCCTGACAAGGTGTTGACTATAGCTTGTAGTCATTCTCATGCTGCAATTAATAACTTGTAGCAGTAATAAACAATATATTTTAAGTCAGGAAAGAACTATAACCAATAGCAGAAGTGTGCAATGCCAAAATGATGTTAGGAACCAGTCATCTGAAAAATAAATCTGTTTGAAGATATCATATTATGATGCTATATCTTTTCTGATTAGGAATTCTATAGGCCAGAAACATAATTTTGATCAAGTCACCAATAATAATTAGTGATATTGAAGTCTAATTATTTGTTGCTCTTTTCTTCAGAAATTCCATTTCAATCATTCAAAAAGCCTTTGTTTATTTATTGCTAACTACCGTAAAAACTTCAATTTATACCATGAAATTAAAAAGTGGTTTTGGTAGGAGCTGCCTTCATGCTGAAATTCATATCAAGAAGGTGAAAAGAAAGAAGGAACATAGTGCTGCTGTTTGTTAATTAATAATAAAGCAGCCAAGCATTGCAGAACACTCCACTGCAGCTGAGATGTAAGTCATCCTCTTTTTTTTTTTTTTTTTTCCTTTCTTTCTCCCTTTTTGTTATTGTCTATATTTTTAACATTTCTAAAAGCCCCCAGATATTTTAGGGAGTCACTATACAGATGCATAATTAATAAATACATGTTCTTGAATAATGCCAGTCTGAATTTCATCAAACATAAAAAGAATGGACACAGTGAAGCAGATTGTCCATTTACACTCAGCAGAAAAAGTGAAGAATTTCATCTAAATCTATTTTACTTTAGCGTAGGATTTAAGTCAGTAGATCCTATATGTGACATAAATTTCAAATTTTAATTCAATTTTTTTACTCATGTTATTCTTCTGGTTCTCAAAAGCTATTCTTTTATGATAAACTTAGCTCTTTTTAAAGGAATGTGCATCTTCAACATTAATCTACTAATTTAAGATCTTTATGGTAGTCAGTAATATTCAATTATTCAGAATTAGAAAACATAAGGAGCATATGATGACAATATACATAAGACACTAATAAAATGTAAAAGAGTAAAATTGGAGGCAATATCTGGCCTGGTTGTTTTTAGTCATAATAATGGAAAATAATGCAATTGTTTTAAAATGGTGATATTTACAATCAAGAAAATTCTCAGAACTGAGAGATGGACTAGAAAATCTATGCCGGCTATGTTCAGAAAGCATGGTTATATACATCACTCGTTTTTGTTTAGTAAGACTATTATACTAGTAACAGTCGTGTACATTTTGAGATACTTTGCAAACAACTTTTTTTATCTTTTTATAAATATAGCTGAGAATTACTAATAGCTTTTTTGTTTATTGACAAGCTGCTAGGGTTTTTTTGTTTGTTTGTTTTTTGATTTTCTGCTTAGAGATAGTGTTTCATTAACAGTGAACTTCTATTCACACTATGGTTCACGTATGTAGATATCTGAAAACCTTGCTTGAAAGGTACTTCTTAAGTATAGATAATACTTGTAATTGAAATCTGTAATAGATTGGCTGCTTGTCAGTAATGTTCAAGATAAAGCCCAAGTTTGTAATCTGCACATCAATTTTCTTTGTCATTTATTATCTATATTATCAGTCACTGCACAAAAAGTCTTACTACCACTATGTAAGAACTCTTAATCTCACACAAGTATAACATTGTTTCCTGGTTAACTCTCATGATTCTTAAGTACTTAAGATTCTTAAGGAGGTGTGGATTTTTTTCCCCTTGGTTTTGTTTTAGATTTGCCATTTGTTCTGATTTGCTTGTTTGCTCTTTCTCTGAAAAATTTCATTCTTTTGTAGTGGATCCCCTGAATTAAGGGACCATGCCAAGCAATAAACGTTTATTTGACCTGACCTTTTGTAAACTAAAATTTTTGTAAGCTCTAGACTGCTCTAACTTATTTCTTCTTTTTATTTCATTTGTTTTTTAATCAATTTAATTTTAATGACCAGAAACAAAATTTCTTGATGCTAAATTGAACTGGTGATTATTCCTGTACATTTGCAATAAAAAGTTTCAGCTAGATATTGGCTTACTTTCTTCTAAATTAAAAGTTCAAATTTCTCTGGGAATTAGACATTGTTGAAATGGAGAAAGACATTTATTCATAAACTTCCATTCTATTTCTTTTCACTTTTCACTTTTAAACATTTTCACATAATTTGTATGTCATACAGCTTTAAAAATATTTTAAAACCAACAACGAACCAGAGGACAAACATTCAAAGCCTAAAACCAATCCTAAAAAAACCATCCATACTCTTTGAATTCATTTCATATAACTTTTGGCAGCCAAATTTGAATAGGGTTGTCTTTGTATGATGCTCCTGGCAAAATGGAACGAATATTCAGCAGCTGTAGGTCCCTCAAATCTTATCTAAGCTATGGAATTCCTTTCCCTTTTCCACTGACTTTTTGGAAATGAAAATGGAAATTTTCCATTTTCCAAAGAAAACTTAAGTTGAACATATTTTGGAACTTCCTGATTTCGCAAACCCTGTTAAATGTTTATAAATGGTCAGCATAATCCTTATTCAACTATGTAATTGGGTGAAACTGTTTTCAAAATATAGACACATGCCAGACATAATCCAAGCCACCACTATACTTCCTAGCTTATTCCTGAGGCCATTTAAAGATTGAGCAGATACAGGAAGTACACCCACTTGATTTGATTTGAGACAGAATTTTATTTTTGTATTCATCATTGGTTTTGATTACAAAGCCTTCTAATTTAGTCCATTTACGTGGTACTGCTCACAGTCTCATGAGGCCTGCTTTTTGCCTTGCACCTCATTTTCAGATAAATAACCCACTTGGATTAACATTTTATGCACTCCAGAATGTATTCATTTTTAATTCTTTGGTAGTGAATTAAAAAAAAAATAATTTTCACAGCGAGGGACAGAATTTAAGTGTGGGACAACTTCTTTGTTGCAAAAATACCAAGAAACTAGTATAAGAATGTGAGTGCTATGTAAATAACAAAATGTGACCAACACTGGACATGGACGTACCTTGATATACAAAAGAAAAAAAATATAGTAAATTCAACACCATCTACAGTTCCAGTTGTACAATCCAGAGCCATCATAACGAACATCAGAAGTACAAAAGAATTGAATTTACTAGCAATGATGTTCAAGGGCTGCTTAAATAATGTTACCTGGATGTTATCCATTGAGTTCAGACAGAAAACTGAAAAATGAAAAATATCAGGTTTTTTTTTTTTTTTTTTTTTTTTTTTCCCCATTTTTTTGTACTTCAAGTGTCTCTTGAAATATATGGAAGTAAATTGCAGTTAACTGACTTCAGGGCCATACAGTCAATTATTTCATCATTATTCTTCCATTATTTCACTTGGTACATTTGTAGAGATGCAAAAATGACTCAGTTATCATTTCTGGACATTACAAGGTCAGCTTGACTTTCAGTTCAGTGTACTCCTTATAGGGTTATTATCTTCTCATGAGAGTGAGTTAGATAAGCTGAGTACAGGTGGTGGCTCTACAGGAGATGGTAACTGCCTTTCTCCATTCCCCTCCCATCCTCCACTCTGTGCCGAACCTGAGGAATCACAGGAACTAACCATGGATCAGTAAATCAGCAGAGATCAGAGATCAGTCAGTCAATCCTAAGAGCAATTCACTCTTGGATTTGTGGATGTTGTGCAAAAGGATGTTTAGAAATATCTGAGATAGGTTAGTTATTAAAGAAGATTAAAGGGTATTATCTAGTGCTTCAGCAAGTTATAATTAAAAAAAGAGAGAGAGAAAGAGAAGGCATTGGATATGGGGGGAGGGGGCGGGGGACTAGGGAGGGGGGACAGAGAAAGGGAGAGGCTAATTTTCCCAGTCAGTGAAGTTTCAAGGATGAGAGGCATAGTTTTGCTTTGTTATTGACTTCAATATTAATTATACAGTATTTTTTCCACTTAACAAAAAGAATCAGCTCCTTCAGTGCAAATTCCCTAGCTAATTTCTTTAAAGTAATAATGCATACATAAGAAATTGACTCAATGTTTTTTACCAATTAGAGGTGCGTCTACCTCGTGCACATGCTGAAAAATTATCCTCCTCTTTCTGCCTTGTGGCATACAGGTTGCCCAAATAGCAATCTCATCTTCATGGGTAGGAAAGGCAGTTCAGGCATTCATTTTAATCACATAAGGTGTTCTACAGAGCAGTGTCTTTCTGTCTTTTCATCGTCAAGTATAACTGGGTGAATTTCATGAATTACACAGAAGCTCAGTCTTAAAAACCTA
This sequence comes from Lagopus leucura, assembly GCF_019238085.1. NCBI lineage: Eukaryota > Metazoa > Chordata > Aves > Galliformes > Phasianidae > Lagopus > Lagopus leucura. Next base: position 2,869,235 of record NW_024962253.1, read on the forward strand.
ACGGTCATTGTGCCCTCAAAAAAAATTGCACGTCGTTTCTGTAGTAGCATATTATTTTACACACCTTTATTCTAGTATCTAACTGCCCTCAATCAAGCTTTTTCAAAACTAGAAGGCACTCCTTTGAAAATTCTTCCCTAACATCTCAAATAAATTTGAAACTTTTAAAAATTTTCAATAATTGAGTGGGAAAATGTCTTATTTATCTATCTGTTTAATTATCTGCTTTTTATTTTGGGTCTACAATAGGCATTTTTAATTTTTATTTATTTATTTATTTATTTTATTATTGCTGTTTCTATCATCATCAAGAAACTGAATGGCAAGATGAAATCTGCAAATATGCTGTTCTAGAATTATTTTTTTCCAAACTAAAACCACATCTTGAGTGAACAACATCTTTGATTCTCCATCCTAAATCTATCATTAGAATTTATTTCAGTTTCCAAATTCCTGATTGCAGATGTGCTCTGAGGATGTTCAGATTTCTGGACTGTAGAGTAAGGCCTCAACTCATCTGAAGTTTTGGAGATGAGGAAATTCACACAAACATTAACATTCTCAACATTAAAACACATCCTTATTTTTTATGAAGTGTGAAAAATGCTGGTCATTTCACTTTTCCTAGCAATGGCATGCAGCTGACTAACACTTGTTGACCATGCTGAAATCTTGTAGTCATAGGCTATCTCCTTTTTCTGCATTCAGACCACACTCAAGATTCAATTAAAATATTCTCAGCATGTGCTGTATCTTTAATTTATCAATGCTAATAACCATGTTCCAGAACCTCCATCATAGTGTGCGTTGCTTTTTATTTGCTGGAGCTGTGCCACAGCGAACCTGACATAGCCATAGCTTGTAAAGACCCTTTAAGTCCTTAGATTCCAGACCTGCAAGGTCACTTCATCAAACCAAAGCTCATTAAAAAGAAGGAAGAAAGGTGATCTACCATTCTGACCTCAGATATTGTAGCTGAAAAAGCCCTTTGCCATTTATATTTCAACTTTCAATGAGTATATGACTCAGTACTGGAAGGATTTGTAGCTGACACTCAATAGATGCTGCTCTCAAATTTTGACAAATCCCATCTTGAGCCGAGAAGAGAAACAGATATTGATCCTAAGTGTACCTAATTCATCTCTGCACTTGTAATCCCAAAAGAAAATGGCTTCTATGACCAGAGGGCGTTCAATATTTTTTCCATCTTGTAAAATAAACAGCAGTTATTTTGATGTGTCTTCATGCGTCAGGAGTAACATTGTAAGTAAACAAAGCACTGATTTTTTCTTTCCTCTTTTCTGAGCTAAGTTATCAGAACAGTTGAGCCTTTTGATTTATCTAATTAAACTATATAAAATAATTTAGATTATTAAAGTCCAGAGGCCACAGCTTCACAGCTTAGATATGTGGTTCTGAAATGAAGCTTCTTTATTTTAACAGAGGGATATTTCAGCAGGAATAATGTAGTAGAACAAGGCAAAACTCATTTCACCACAGTATTCTAGCCCCAGTAGCAATGTGGTGATACTAGCAGCTGAGAGTACTGAGTATGATGATACGCAGAGCTCTGCAGTGAATTGTAAACTTGGAGGAATTCTACTGATTCCACTTCTACTGTTTAAGGAACAGTCTTAGATCAGGATCTAGCCCAGGATTTTACTTTTATTTCCTTTCTTGAGCATGTCATATCAAAACAATTGACTAGAAAATATCAAAGATTTAGACATTCTGTTGTGAGAGTTGTAATAACAGCTGATAAGAAGCAACCACCATAGATCATGAACATTTTCAGTTTCTAAAACACACTCGACTAGAATATCCTAACAGTGCAGCATACTGTGCATTAAATCCTCATATGGCAGAATCATATGGGAAAAGCAGTCTTTTGTGGGAAACAAGTAGATCTGGCATTTGAACTAAATATCTTCCATTATTATCAGAATATTGCATCTTATGGGGCAGCTGGGGATCTTTCCTGAGATAGCTAAGATTCACTATATGTGCTGAGTTATGAAGAACTGCTTTTATTTCATTGTGTCAGTCTTTTCTGACAGCAGTGACAACAAATCCTGAAAAAATACTTGTCAGATCCAATAATCACACAGGGGAACATCTGGCTGCAAGAGGTTGGCAAGATAGTCAGTATTTAATAGACAGGTGAGAAACACTAAGGGCAACTCAGAAAGATTTTCACTTTTAAGCAAGAGATAGTTATGACAGAGAGAAAAATAGGAGAAAATTTAGCCTACTTTTTATAGTTTAATGAACATTGTTATCTTAGAAACAAGGGTAACACAGATTATGTATGGTTGATTACAAGGAATGTTACATATCTGAGCACCTCTGTTCTAGATTTAGTTTTAGACAGGTTTTTGTTGTTAGCAGTAGTGGTGATGTGCTTTTTTCTAGAACTTAATTTAGCATTAAGTGCTGTCAGGAAATAGGATTTTGTTAGTGACTAATACGTTTTCCCAGACTGAAATCTCAAACTGCTAATGTAATTACAGAGCCTTAAATCAATAGATACTAAAACATGCATGTCCAGCAATATCTCCCAAAACATATGGAAGACAAACTGAAAGAATTGGGATTGTTCATCATGGGGAAATAAAGCTTTGGGGAGATATAATTGAGGTCATCCAGTACTTACAGGTAGACTACAGGAAATCTGGAGAGGGTTAGAGTTAGCGCTAGGTGACAGAAAAAGAGGTTATACCTTTAAAGTAAAGGAGAGTAGATTTAGACCATATATTAGGAAGAAATTACTCAGAGAATGATGAGGCACTGGAACAGCTTGTTCAAAAAAGCTGTGGATGCCTCATCTCTGGAGGTGCTTGTGGCCAGACTAGATGGAACTTTGGGCAACCTCATTTAGTGGAATGTGTCACTGCCCAACAGCAGGTTGCTGGAACTAATTGGCTTTAAGGTTCCTTTCAATACAAATCACTCTGTGATTCTCTGATTGTATGAAATTTTGTCTAATGGAAAAGGAAGGGGGAGATCTGGGTGCTCATGTACAAGCAAGTGAGGATTCATATTCAGTTAGGAGTCCACAGAATCATCCTGACATAGCAAATACCTTATGCCTTCTGAAATTTCTTTGAACAAATTTCATCAGATATATGGCATAAAAATATCTTGTGATTTATTTATTTATTTATTTATTAAAGGAATGAGTTACATATCTTATGATGACGAAACACAAATAAGGAATTTATTGCCATTTTTGTTTGGAAATGTCTTACTGTTATTGGTAATCTCCAAAATAGAGGAGTAAGGGAAAAAAGTCTTTTCCTTTTTTTTTTTTTTTTTTTTTTTTTTACCAAAGATATACTTTTTGTACTTTTGGTGTAAACCACATCTGTTGGTGAGAAGGAAGTATTTGCATGAGCAATTACAGTAAATCATAAAATACTCTTATCTTATTGGTTATCGTACCAATAAATATTTCATACATGTTTTACCACATAGTTATATATTGACTCTTATCAGCTGTGATTCCTAAGGGAGAGGAAATCTGAGTTGTGATCTGTTTCAGGCAGGAAAAGAGAAATGTGGTGATATTGTAGATTTCAAAACTTTTAATATATTGCATATTGCCTAGGGCAAGATTGCTGATGATGACAGAAAACTTATAAAAAAATAAAACTTGATTTTCTGTGAGTTCTCATGAATAGTTGTCAGAAATATCCAGCAACTTCCTAAACCAGAATATCACACAGCTCTACAGAAGTCAGAAAATTCTTCTGCAAAGCAGCTTATAGATTATCCAGAATTAATAATAGACAATAAAAAAAAAAAAAAAAAAAATTACCCTACTTACATACTCATGTTTTAGGAACGGAAGAATACAGACACAGTTGGGACTGTAAGAGTGACTTTAAAAGCAATCATTGTAAGGACAGTGTATAATGATCAGACCATTTAAGTACTCTGATCACCAGTTGAAGCAATGTGTACAGTAGAATCATAGAACTGTTGAACCACCAAGTCTGAAAAAGATTTCCAAGATCATCTTACCAACAATAATTTCCAAATGCATCACATCTGTAAGCACAACATTTAAATGTTTCTTGAACGCTTCCAGGGACACCAACTCAATCACCTTCCTAGGGAGCCTACTTCAGTGCTTAACAACCCCTTCTGTAAAGAAGTTTTTATTGATATCCAACCTAAACCTCCCCTGGCACAACTTGAGCCCATTTTCCCTGTCCTGTCACCTGTCACCAATGAGAAGAGACCAACCCTACTCTTACTGCAATCACCTTTCAGAAGATGAAAGGTAAAGAGAGCAATAAATTCTCCCCTCAGTCTCCTCTTCCCCAGACTAAACAGCTCCAGTTCCTTCAGTTGCTCTTTGTAGGGCAACTGCCCTGTTGCCCTTCACCAGACTTGTTGCCCTTCTTTGGTCTTCCTCCAGCAAGACCTCAATGTCCTTTCTGTACTGAGGTGCCCAAAACTGAATTCAGTACTCGAGGTGGGGCCTCACCAGTGCCAAGTACAGGTGCAGGATTACTTCCCAAGTCCTGCTCACCACACCATTCCTGATGCATGCCAGGATGCCATTGACCTTCTTGGTCACCTGGGCACACTGCTGGCTTATATTCAGCTGACTGTCCATCAGAACACCAAGGTTCTTTTCCATCAGGCAGCTTTCCTAGTCCTATTGCTAGTTATGTGGGAGAAGAGGCTGACCCCAGGCTCACCACAACATCCTTTCAGGAGTTGCAGAGAATTATAAAGTTTCCCCTGAGCTGCTTCTTCTCCAGATTGAACAGTCTGAGCTCCTCAGCCACTCCCTATCAGACCTGTGCTCCAGACCCCTCACCAGCTTTGCTGCCCTTCTCTGAATATGGTCCAGGGCCTCAATGTCTTTTTTGTAGTGAGGGGGCCAAAACTGAACACAGTACTCAAGGTGTGACCTCACCAGTGCTGAGTACAGAGAGATTATAACTTTTCAGCTCCTGCTAGCAACGCTATTTCTGATACAAGCAAGGATGCCATTGGCCTTCTTGGTCACCTGGGCACACTGCTGGCTTATGATCAGCTGTGAATGGATCAACACCCCCAGGTCCATTTCTCCCACACAGACTTCCAGCCACTCTGCCCCAAACCTGTAATATTGACTGGAGTTGTTGTGGGTGAAGTGTAGAGGTGAACAATAATGCTAGCATTTGTTTACTTTATTTTCTAAGACAGATTTGCTATAAATAAAATAAGTGTATAAAGCCACATAGCATGTTTGTTGCACATTGGATATAGATATTAATGGAGGTGTTTTTTCACTTTTGTATAATTTTTAATCTAGTGTTCTTAAAATGCTTCACATTAAACTCTAAGACCTTTTATTGAGGTCCATAAGAAAAGTCTTTCTGTTATTCTTTGAATGTAAGATTTACACAACTACTTCACAGTATTGAGAAGTTTGCATTAAAATTCTAGCAAAGAAAAAAAAAAAGATTTATGAATTTATTTTTATTTTTATTTATTTATTTATTTGTATTTGATATTTGTTTTCAGATTAGGTGCCCCTTAATTTCTGGAAATAATTTATTTCTTTACTGCAGGATGGATGATACAAAGGGAAAGATGAGCTGCTTCAGATCCTGTAGAATTCTGCATCTAATCATCAGCAGATCAGTTTTCATTGTCCATCAGTGTGAAAAATGAAATAAATATAAAATTGTAATAATTTATAAAATCCAATAAAAATAAAATATCTGTCACAGCTGTCTAACAAATCACTGAGAAACATGCTCACAAATACCTAGATTAACTGTTCCCTAAGCATCTAACTGGTTATAATCATACAAAATACTCTATGATGTTAAAAGCAGGACCTTAATTTCTCCAGAGGATAACTCAGTCATTCTCAGATCTCAGTTAACTGGTAAAAAAACAAAAACAAAAACAAAAAACCCAAAAACTTATCTCTCTTCCTTGACTAGATATGAAGCTCAAGGCAACTATATTCCAGTTTAAAAACCCTCAGATGCTCCACAAATGAGTGGGGTTTCTCCAAGTCTAAATTTCTATGTTTGACTGATTCCTTTATATAATGTCTCCATCAGAAAACTATTTGCCAGTGTATGTATTTAATTAAAAACAGAACAATGGTCAAAGTATGAGTACTCCCAATGGAAGCTCAGTTTTATTGAGTAGAATTTAACTAGAATGACAGTAGTAGCCTTCAGTCCCCAGCCAGATTCTTCTGATGCTGATTTGTACAGTGTTTCCTTGCAGAATTTCTGTCACACAAAAATGTCCTGTGCTGGATGCACACTAATCACTGTGTTATTGCTGCAAAGCACAGTATTGTTAGTTTCATAACTACAAAGGAAGTCGAACTCATCATACTGAGTTTATATAAATACATATGATAATAAACAAATGTTCAGGTTCTCCAATTTGTACAGCTAACTTATGTTTCAGGTTCTAAGGCACAACGATTTATATGTTACTTACCTAAATATTTTTAATGACCCAGAGCAAAAAGACACAGCCTAAGATCCCTGCCTGGCATCTTTAAAGAAAAAGACATAAAGAAGAAAGGCAGGAAACTACTGGAGAGAGTCCTGCTGTGGACCACAAAGATGACTGTGTGCCTGGAGGGTCTCACATGTGAGGAAAAGCTGATAGATCTGGGGTTGCTTAGCTTGGAGAAGACTGAGGGAGGATCTCATCAAAGTTTATAAATCATAGAATCATAGAATCATAGAATCACTAAGGTTGGAAAAGACCTAAAAGATCACCCAGTCCAACCGTTCACCTATTCCCAATAGCTCCTACTAAACCATGTCCCTCATCACAACATCCAGTCTTTCCTTGAACACCCCCAGGGTCGGTGACTCCACCACCTCCCTGGGCAGTCCATTCCAGTGCCTGACCACCCTTTCTGAAAAGTAATACTTCCTCATGTCCAGCCTGAATCTCCCCTGGCGTAGCTTGAAACCATTCCCCCTGGTCCTATCACTAATGACACGAGAGAAGAGGCCGACCCCCAGCTCACTACAACCTCCCTTCAGGAAGTTATAGAGAGCAATAAGGTCTCCCCTGAGCCTCCTCTTCTCCAGGCTGAACATTCCCAGCTCCTTCAGCCTCTCCTCATATGGCCTGTGTTCCAGACCCCTCACCAGCTTTGTTGCCCTCCTTTGAACACGTTCCAGGGCCTCAATATCTTTCTTGCAGTGAGGGGCCCAAAACTGGACACAGTACTCGAGGTGCGGCCTCACGAGTGGTGAATATAGGGGAACAATCACCTCTCTGCTCCTGCTTGCAACGCTGTTTCTGATGCAAGCCAGGATGCCATTGGCTTTCTTGGCCACCTGGGCACACTGTCGGCTCATGTTCAGCCGAGCATCAATCAATACCCCCAGGTCCATTTCCTCTACGCAGTCCTCCAGCCACACCGCCCCAAGCCTGTAGCGTCGCCTGGGGTTGTTGTGGCCAAAGTGCAGGACCCGGCATTTGGCCTTGTTGAAACTCATCCCATTGGCTCCAGCCCAGCTCTCCAGCCTGTCCAGATCCCTCTGTAGGGCCTCGCTACCCCCAGGCAGATCCACACTTCCAGCCAATTTGGTGTCATCTGCGAATTTACTGAGGGTGCACTCGATGCCCTCATCCAGGTCATCAATAAAGATATTGAAGAGGACAGGCCCCAGCACCGACCCCTGCGGAACACCACTCACGACCGGTCGCCAGCTGGATTTGACTCCATTCACCACCACTCTCTGTGCCCGGCCCTCCAGCCAGCTCCTTACCCAGCCAAGAGTGTACCCATCCAAGCCTCTGGCTGCCAGCTTCTGCAGGAGAATGCTGTGGGAGACAGTGTCAAAGGCTTTGCTGAAGTCTAGGTAGACCACATCAACAGCCTTTCCTTCATCCACCAGATGGGTCACTAGATCATAGAAGGAGAAATAAATAAAATAAAAATAAATATCTAATGGGCTGACATCAAGAGGATGGGGCCAGACTTTTTTTGGTGGTGCCCAGAGAAAGGACTATGGATAACAAGCACAAACTGGAACACAGGAAGCTCATTTGAACTTCTTTATTTTGGGGGTGACTGGAACAAGCTGCCCAGGGAGTGTGCGGAATCCCCCAGATATATTCAAAACACGCCTGGATGCTTTTCTGACCATTGAATTAGTGGGTCTTCAGAGATCCCTTCCAAGTCCTGTGATTCTGTGATTATATGATTCCAACAGTAATTTCTATTGAATGTATTAAAGTCAAGATTTCACCCCAATTGTTAGCAAAGACTGTCATTTGAAACAAACCTGGATCACTGCAGCTCCTTCACCCAAGTCAAGAGGTTGCTAAATTGCACACCTACTTTTTTTTTTAAGTATTTTTTTTTTAAAACTGCTGACCATTCTGTTCTCCGAATGTACTTATGTACAATGTAATGCATTCCTACTTAAACACAGTGTATTCTGTGAAATGTCCCTTGACCAAAACTATCTTATTGATTAGAAGAACACTGTTTGTTGATTCTCTGGTTGACTCTTCTTTCATGCACATGCAGGAACATACAGTACTCAGGTATGATATCTAAATACATATAATAAATATAATAAAACAAGGGATGAGGTTCAAGAAGGCCAAGTATTGGGTCCTGCACTTTGGCCACAATAACCCCATGCAGCGTTATAGGCTTGGGGATGAGTGGCTGGATGACTGTGAAGAGGAAAGGGTCCCGAGGGTATTGGTTGATGTTCAGCTGAACATGAGCTGACAGTGTGCCCAGGTGGCCAAGAGGGCCAACGACATCCTGGCCTGCATTAGAAATAGTGTGGCCAGCAGGAGCAGGGAGGTGATCATCCCCATCTACTCAGCACTGGTGAGGCCGCACCTCGATTACTGTGTTCAGTTTTGGGCTCCTCATTACAAGAAAGACACTGAGGCCCTGAAACGTGTTCAGAGAAGGACGACAAAACTGATGAGGGGTCTGGAGCACAAGTCTTATGAGGAGCAACTGAGGGAGCTGGGATTGTTTAGTCTGGAGAAGAGGAGGATCGGGTAAGATCTCACTGCACTCTACTCTACCTGAAGGGAGGTTGTGGTGAAGAGGGGTTTGGCCTCTTCTCCCAGGCAACGAACAGGACCCAAGGAAATGGCCGCAAGCTGTACCAGAGGAGATTTAGGTTGGACACGAGGAAAAACTTTTTCTCTCGCAGGGTGGTCTGTCACTGGAATGGCTGCCCAGGGAGGTGGTGGAGTCACCATCCCTAGCAATGTTCAAGAGGCGTCTGGATGAGGAGCTGTGAGATATGATTTAGTGCTTGTGGTAGCAATGGTGATGAGAAGATGGTTGGACTAGATGATCTTGAAGGTCATTTCCAACCTTGTAATTCTATGATTCTATGATTCTATAAGATGGCTTTTCCTGGATAAAGACACATTAATATTATATATAAAGACACATTTTATTCATTGTTATTTCTTCCAGATGAATAGATTAGTATCAAGAGCACTATTCCCTGTAGTTGGACTAATAATATATTGTCAATGGAAAGGTACCTCAACAAGATAAAAAAAAACCAAAACTGTTCAATGACAGGAACAATAGCTTTCATTGGAAACTATGTGACAGAAAAGAGGCATTGCATTGTTTGGAACACCTGTGGTTAATTATCATAGCTGCATACATTAAAATTAGTTTCCAACCTCATATATCTTCATAGACTGTTTGGTGATATTAAGTGATAAAGGCTTAATAATCAAAAGTACTGAGTTAGCAAATGTTTTCTAATTTTAATAACTTCTTGTTGTAATTACCAAGTCTTGGAGTGAAATGATTTAATTAGAAAGTAATCAAGAAGTGTCTACTGTTAATTGAAGGAATTATAAAAGATCTACATTTTTAATATATTTCTTGGTAATAAAATTAAAGTCTACGATAATTATTTTTTAAACCGATAAGAGAAGTTTGATACTAAAATGAGATATTGTGTATAATAATTCCCATAGATGCATTTGCCTTCGGCAGGTATAAGCCAAAATAAGGATATTTTGGACATATTCATTATCTGTCATTTTGCATCTTATCATACTTCAAGAACGTCCATTCATGCTCACAGTTCTTACAAGTATATCAGCAATTATCATTATTTCTATTTTCTCAATTAATAACGTGAAGTTAGGTAGATCAGGATAAATCATGGCTATTTGTAGGTTAGACTGAAACATTTTTGTCTAATCTCTTTGTGATAGAAAACTGGATTTATAATTAAGCTGTTTTGAAAAGAAATGAATTTAGTTTTCTTTTTTATGAACATTTAAACTTTTGGAAAAAGAAAAAAAAAGGTACATCTCAAATGAAAGCAAAAAAAGTGAAATGTGGAATGTTCGGCTAAAACCAAAAGTATTTGGATTTAGAAAAGTCAGTAAAGTATGTAGTAGGATTTATAGCTCATGTTCTTCATCTTCATATTATTCTCTGCCAGCTGAGTTCTGAAAATGGATGATATTTCCCAGAGCCCTCTATGGTTATGCATTCACACGTTGAACCATGCTCAGCAAGTGGGGTGTCAAAAATGTTGAATGTGTCATATGGATAAAAGCTTTTTTTCCTGACAGCTACTGTTTCTGTTAAACATTCCAAGACACTGATCATCCACTATAAAACTTCTGTGGTGAACTGCTATTCCCTGTTGGGTGTCTGTTGAAGTTAATTTGTCAATGTACAAGAAGCACAGGATAAAGATCTTCTAATACCAGCTTGTCAGAATAGAAATGGTATGTAGGTTTCTAAAATGGTACATGTTCCCAAGTCCTACATTTGTGTGAAAAACTTCTCATAAATAAATGTTATTAGAAAAGATGTTTTCTATGACAAATTAAAAAATACCTGCTTGCAAGAGAAATGGCAACTAAACACAAACACACATTTTTTTTTTCCAACCTGCAGTAGAAATATTTGGAGAAAATAAATAAATTCTAAGAAAATGAGAATTTGATTTACCTTTTATGAGAATTCTATTATTGTTTTAAGACTCGTAATTATTTCTCCTGAAAAAATCATGTGATATAAGAAACAAACAAACAAAACAAATAAACAACAATAACAAAACACACAACAGAATCACTGTTCCTATTGTTGCTGCTTTTAATCCTGAAGGACTTTTCAAACTGTCAACAAATGATGCTGTATGACACACATGGTATACAACTACTAGTTGGATGGAATGTGACATCTGTACAGCTGATGAAAATTTAAATGATCTGTCTAACGAGTCTGCAATACCTTGAAGAGGTGATTGACAAACTGTCAGACACTTCAGACCAAGTTCATGAATACATACACATTTTCACTGTTAATTTGTGCATGATGTTAAACAATGGTAGGTGCAAACAAGACACTTACATGCCAAAAATATACTAAGAGCTGGAGATCTGATTCACATATGTATTTTTTGTCTTGCCAATTCATCTGATTTTTATGCATACATACCTTTCCTTAGTTCGGTAAATATTTGAAAATCAATAAACAAAATATAACTTTTCTGGAAATAATCAAATCAAACTAAGTACAAGTAATGTGCCCATACAGATCAGTTGTTTTGTTTTTTTTGTTGTGTATTTGGAACTTGTAACCAGATGGTGATAATATTCTCTAGGTGTTCGCTAGGTCATGAGTTTTTCCTGGAAGTTCACTAATCCCCTGCCTTGATCATTAGTGCTTAAACTAAACACATCTTGAAAACATACAATGTTCCTTTTCATGTACCTGCCTTATGGATTCAGAGACTTTCTGTCAACAAAGGAGATATGAGCCAATGTCTTCATTGTGAAAAAAAAGAAAGAAAAATTTCACTCTATGGCATGCCTTATATAAAGAAAAAGGGTAATTATTTGTTACCTTTTGCAAGAAGGAAGTCTCTAGATTACTTCTTTTACAGAAGGAGGAAGTTCGTTTTGCAAAAGGAAATAAAATTAAAAAAACAATGGCAACAAAACGAATAATGAAATGAAATGAAATGAAATGAAATGAAATGAAATGAAATAATAAAAACAAACCAATATGAAACAAAATTGGAGGAGTGGAGGCATTGGAGAACTTTGGAATCTATTAGGAAAACAAAATGGGGAGTATTACAGAGACTGTTCCCAGCTGTGCATGGCTATGTAAGTTACTGAGAGCAACTTATTTACTGAAATGCAGATGTATATGCATGAGAAATTCCCAGTTGCTGACATTTTGTGAGCTTTTAATAGTACCATTAGTCAATATATCAGTATGCAGCATATCATATTGACTAGAGTTGATGTTTATAGTGGAAAGCTATTGACTTATGGGATGAAAAAGTGGATATAATTCAGCTTTAGGCATTATTGCCCACTGGAGATTACTTTCTCATGTATAGGGATGATAATTTGCCCCGTAAACTGAAAACTCCTGGCTTACTATATATTTTACTGTGCAATTTAACAACTATTTTTTTTGCCCTAAATGTGCTTTACATAGAACCTGGAACTTCAGCAGTAGTATCCACTATTTCCATAACCGGTACTAAAACAAACATAAAAAGAAACAAATTAGCAAAAACCTTTCAGTAACTAACTAAAAATTCTTAATTTTGGAAATAGTCAATAGCATATTTAGATATAGAAAGAAATTAATACTATCCACCTATCAAATTGCATGACATTATCAAAAGTGTTGAGGTTGAATTTTGAACCTTGACTGTTACTTATTTATATGCCCTTATTGTGCGATTTGGGTCCTTACTGTAAAATTAATTTCAGCTAACTATGCCTGTCTCAAGCAGTTAAACAAGTTCTTCAGGCAGAATGTGAAATCCGCATTTACAAAGATTTTCAGGACAAGATTAAATATATAAATTAAATTAAATCTAAGTCTACTTTGAGCAAGAATTTGAGAAAATTTTCCACCTTTCTACCTTGAACTCTCTTGCAGTCCTATGTACTCAGTCATTCTGAAACTTTATAGAGGCTCTTTCTCTCTTTCTGCACTCACTTTCAGGAATTAGTTCACATTAGTAAAAGAAAATGTCAGTGGCAGCTAGCATGAAATGTTCTCTAGAGGAGCCCATAAGATTAACCTGTGTTTGATAATTAACTTTCAGACAGTTAAAAAATGATAATATGGCAAGGCACTTCATCTTGACCACACAAACTATTGGTTAGTTAAGGATCATATGACTATTAGAAGTTTTTGCCTGTTTATTTGTTTGTTTTGTTTGTTTGGTTTTGGTCCGTGAATCATTCACCTTGAAACTCAGCAGATGAGTTAGAATGTTATGAAATCAGTATTAAATAATTGTGGAGGGTAAAAAATACTATATGCATTGACAAATTAATGGGCAGGATTCTACAATTTAGTAAAAGATTGGCTTGTTAGATGCAAGATACAAATGCTACAGCCGACAATAGATTTTGATAAGCTGAAAAAAAATTTCAGAATTAGCTTGTCAATAGCAGAAATGAGTCAATAGCAGAACAACTGCTATCCACTTCTAATCATAATAATGGCACAATAGACAATATTCATTATCCACCTGCCAAACTTGGAGTGAAAAAACAGCCATAATAGATCAAGAAAAATCTAACAGTAACAGGAACAATAATAATAATATATAAAAACAACAACAACAAAAAGATCAAAACAACAGCAAAAAATCATATCCTAAAATTAATGACATAAATCTATGAATGTTTTCACCTGTCATTTCATATTATGGTACACTGTAAAAAACAGAATAACCCAGAATATGCTAATACAACATGACATCCTGTTTTTACTTCAAGCATTGTAATTTAAGACTTGAGTCTTTCACCCTTTGGATAGTTGCTTACTGTAATGCAATATGTTCAGGGACTTTCTTCAGGTTTCTTGGTAAGATATCCACAGATACATGGTAGTATTTATCCCCAAAATTATCCTATGTAACAGGACAAAACCTTTCAATCCCATTTTGACACCTCAATGCCGGATTCTTCTCATAGAGGGTAAAGTCATTTGAACCAGAGTAAAAGTTGGACTGATTTTGAGAGTGCAGGAAAACCAGCTTTTGCTCTGTGTGGAGTTCTTGTGTTGTTTTCTCATCAGGCAATTTCCTTTTTGGCCTTTGATTAGCACTGACAGCATTGCAGAGAAAGCCAAGATAGAGTTGATGCATTTAAATGTAACTTGAGATGCTCTGTGGCGTCCAAAATATTTGTAAGGAGTTGGTAGATATGACACTAGTAGGGTAAATTCTTCTGTTTGTTTGAAGTGGCAACAAAGAGGGAGAGCCAGGGGCATCTCAAATGACACTAGATAAAGATCATAAAATCACAGAATCATAAACTCCTTAAGAGTTGGAAAGGACTTCTAAAGGTCATCTATCCCAACTTCTCCGCAGTAAACAGGGACATGCACAGATAAACACGATTGCCCAGGGCTTGATCCAGCTCCACCATGAATCACAGAATCACAGAATCATAGGAGTTGGAAGGAACCTTCAGAGATCATCGAGTCCAACCCCCCTGCCGAAGCAGGTTTCCTACACCAGGTAGCACAAGTGGGTCTTCAGTATCTCCAGAGAAGGAGACTTCTCAACCTGTCTCCAGGGATGGGGCATCCACCACATTTCTGGGCAATCTATCCTGGTTCCTCACTACCCTCACTCTTGAAGATTTTTTCCCTATATCCAACCTAAATCTACCTTCTTTAACTTTGAAACCATTTCCCTTTGTCCTATTACCACATACCCTCCTAGGGAGTCCGTTCTCTTCTTTTCATGATAGCTCTCCTTTAGATACTGAAAGGGGAGTCTAGGCAAATTTACTTTATTCTTAGTGTCAAGTTTATGACAATCATTAGGAATATACATACAGTATGAAATCTAATTGGATGAGGGACATTTCTTGATCACAAAGTTTAAGAAGCAAAATGTGTTTGGGACCACATTTGTGAGTTCTCTAAGCTTTCAAATAGGCTGAATATACCTGGACTAGTTATTTGCAGTGAGTGATTCTAAATCCCAAAATCTGCCACATATTACAATTTTCTTAGTTGTTATGTATCGAAACTGAGACAGAGAGGATACTGATAGATCCTTAATATGCTCAGGAATAATTCTGGACATTATTTCACTTCACAGTCATAGATAAAGTGTTTAGGAATCCAGCCACAATTTCCAAATATTAAATACATTCCACTGAATCCATCCAGACATTAAAGGAAATGTACTCTGTGAAGATACTAGAAATTGTAAAAATTATCATTTTCCAGTCTCTTCACTCCTATCTCCATCCAGTCTTTCTAAAGAAATATTTCAACCCTTCTAGATAACATAACACCAGATGCACCAAGTTCTGGCATATTTATTTTTCTCCATTTCTCTTGATGTAATTGCCATTCAGTTTTGAGTTCATGTATTACAATAGGCTTATAGCTTTTGAGTGTTCCATTCATTTTTCTCTCTGTTTCTGATTTTCTCTTCTCATTCAGACACAGAGCATAAAAGAATTGCCACTGACAAAACCCTCACTCCACTGGAGTGAAAAACATTCATTTGTTGTCCCAGTATTAAAATTCCTGACTCCAAATGCAAGAGTATTCTCCATGGATGTTATGGGACATTTAGCAATTCATTCATTTTCTACACATGCTACTTAGTTAGACACTCAGTAGTTGGCAGCTTTGATGTGGAGTGGTAGAAATTATAAAGACATTATGTATCATAAAAATATAAATGAAAGAAAACACCGTCCCTATTTTATATCAGAAGAAATTGACTAGTGTCATACTCAGGATATTCTATTTTATAAATTATAATTGTTAGAGGAAATGTTCTCTCTAGTGAAACACTACCTATCTATTTCATATATAACACCAACTCTCTACTTTTTCCTCTGCAAACAATTGCTGTGTAAGACAAAAGTACACAAAGAAGTAAATGTATAAACTCAGATGGCATGCATATGAATACAAAATAGTATGTCTGTGTTTGAAATCTTAAGTGTAGTTAAAATCTCTGAGTGTTATTGAAGGAAAAGAAATAATATTATATTGTAACAGTAGACAAACAACTCCAGAAGTAAGGCTATGATTGTTCAGATATATTTGTACAGAAGGAAAATGTTATTATTCTATCCCATTTTCTGGACATTTGCTGTGGGGTGACCCACAAGAAATTAAGCACTCTTGGAGATGCATATTCATATCAATTCCTGCAGTGGAACTGAAGAGAAAAGAAGAAGAGTAAGAATCAGAAAACTCACGGATAAAGATAAGATGGTTTAAAAGGTTAAGGAAAGAGGGGAAAACGAGCAAACAGCAACAACAACAAAAAACAGCCAAGTACGCAAAGATTATGCACCACTTGCGTAGTCAGACTGTTTCTTTGTCAGTCTCCAAGCAAGAGCTACAACTTCCAACACCAATTTTTCATTTTCCTGACATTAATTGGCATGGACTATACTTATGGTCAATTAGAGGCAGCTGTCTTGGCTGTATCATCCCAAATTCTTGTTCATTCATAGCCTACTTGCTGCAGAGGTGGAGAGTGAAAAGGAGAATACCTTATGGTATGCATCCTAAGGTTAACCAAAGCACTAGTGTGTTATCAATGGTTACAGTCAGAAATCCAAAGCACTGCACTACCTGGGCTCTTATGAAGAAAGGTAACTGCATTCTAGACAGATTCAGAGCACCACTGTAAATGTTGGTGTCAAAACAATGTTTATCTTACATTGTAGTACTTTGTCTGAGGGACACAGATGGACAAGGCCAGGGGCAACAAGACAGAGATAAGCCACAGTTTAATGGCCATGAAGCAGCCTTTTGTGTGGAATTATCTCAAGGAAGATGGTCATCTCAGGGAGTACTCACATGACGCTTGCTCAAGCACCCAGGGATGTCAGGTAGGCAGGAACAAAAGGAGGATAAAAGAGGGATCAACAACCATGAGGATAGTTGACTGCCATCAGATTTCTCCCTGCAGAATTCCTGCATGCTGACAGACACTCCTGGGCCTGCTACCTGAGTCCTGCTGCTCCCCCCCAGACTGGCTCTGTGATTTCTTCCTGCTACCTGCTTGCTGCCCAATGTCGGCCACGCTGCTGCTGTTCTCCCCTTGTGCTTTTGCCTCAAACCTTCGAAACAGCATGCAACAGTACCGCTGCTGGATCCTGGTGGTGACTATCCCCACTTCACGCAATTCTTGTTTATTTCCTATATTTTCTATCACCCTCCTTCCCTTCCCTGTCACCCTAATTCATAATAGTCACTCCCCTTCCCTTCTCCATCTCCGTGATTAGTATTTATAATAAACTGGTTGGACCAACAGTTGAACAATTGTTTCTTAATCTCACACCGGGTATACATATATTTAAAAGAACCTCCTTTCCCTCCTATAAATTGGAGCAAGACATGAAGATGTTGAAGAGCACCAGTCCTGAGACTGATCCCTGAGGTACATCACTTGTGACCAGCTTTCACCCTGGCACAGAACCACTGATCATAACTCTTTGGCTGCAACCAGCCAACCAATTCCTAATCCATCAAACAGTCCATCCTTCAAATCTCTACCTCTCCAATTTAGAAAGAAGGATGTGGTGAGAGACCATGTCAAAGGCTTTGCAGAAGTCCAGTGAGATGACATCCATCACCCTCTCCCCATCCACCAAAGCCATCACTCCATCACAGAAGGCCAACAGATTGGTCAGGCACAATCTGCACATAGCGAAGCCATACTGGCTGACATGAGTCACCTCTTTATCTTGTATGTGCCTTAACATAGCTTCTAGGATTATCTGCTCCATGATCTTCCCAGGCACAGAGGTGAGGCTCACTGGCCTGTAGTTCCCCGGGTCTTCCTTTATCCCTTTTTTAAAAATGGGAGTAATGTTTCCCTTTTTTGCAGTCATCAGGGTCTTCACCAGACAATGATTACTTTTCAAATACAATGGAGAGCAGCTTGGCAACAACATCAACCATTTCTCTCAGAACCCTAGGATGGATATCAGCCAGTCCTATGGACTTACACACAATCAAATGCATGACAAGGTCTTTGATTTGTTCCATTGTTACACTGAGATAGAATCTCCTCCCCACACCCTCACCTAGAGTTTCAGGGTCCTAGCAGACATGGGAAGTGTGACCGCCAGTGAAGACTGAAGCTGAATACCTCAGCTTTGTCCGTGTTTGAGGAAGTCAGCTCTCCGTTACCTTTTATCAGAGGGGGGAACACTCTCTTTGGCCAGTATTTTCCTTCCTATGTAGTTGTAGAACCCCTTATTGTTATCTTTCACATCCCTTCAGCTCCCTCTGTGCCTTGGCTTTCCTAATCCTATCTCTATACATATGGACAACAGGCCTGAATTCTTCCCAGGGTACTCAACTCTACTTCCACTTTCTGTACATTTCCCTCTTTTCTCTCAGTTTAAGCTGCAGGTCCTTGCACAATCACATTGGTCGCTTGCCTCCCCTGTACTTCTTCTGCTGGGGGATGGAGAGCCATTGTACTCACTGAAGTGTGTCCTAACAGAGCTACGAGCTCTGTTCTGTTCTCATGCCCTTAAGGGCAGTTTCTCAGGGGATCCCATCCAGCAATTCCTTGAGCAGCCTGAATTTTGGTCTCCTGAAGCACAGGGTCCTGACTCTGCTTTCTGACAGGCCATTCTTCAAGATGGCCAGAAAGTCCATCAGGTACATGGTCATAAAATTCCAGGCTGCCTCCAGTCTTAACCTCTATAATGTTCTATTTTCCTTCGCATTGGTGAGCACCAGGCCTAGTAGGGCTTCACCTTGGGTCAGTCCGTCTAATACTTGGACCGGGAAGTTGTCCTCAATAGACTCCAGGAATCTCTTGGATTGATATATGTCATTTGATTGTCAGAAAAACTAAAGTTCTGGCAGTAGCACCAGTCACAAAGCCGGGTATTTAAAACTAAGATCCTTCGGTTTGTTTTTGTGTCCTTACCCAATAAAGGAAGCAGAGAAGAAAAGATGATCTATGCATTTAATTCCTTTAGCCATTGTCCAAAGACCCTGACCCTCCTTTTGATAGCCCCTTGACATACTTTAACTGCTTCATCTCTTCCTAAGTGGAAAAGCAGTTAAGGGGTTGTGGTGTGACAGCTGTATCAGATTAGGTAGTTTTCTGGTGACATCCTTCAAATGAGGCCCATCATGATGTTCAACAAACCCAAGTGTAAGGTCTTGCGCCTTGGTCATGGCAACCCCCACTATGAATACAAGCTGGGGGAATGTGAGAGTGGAGAACAGTATTGCTGAAATGACATTGTTGTACTGGTGGATGGCAAGCTGGACATGAGCCAGCAATGTGCCATATCCTGGGCTGCATCAAAAGAAGCGTGATCAGGAAATTGAGGCTGGTGATTGTGTGCCCCTCTACTCTGTGCTGATGAGACTTCACTGACAGTAGTACATCCAGGTGTGAAGTCTGCAGTACAGATCTGTTTGAGCATGTCTAGAGAAGGATCACAAAAATTATCCAAGGAACACATCTCCTACAAGAACAGGCTGAGAGATGGGGCTGCATAGTAAATATTTTATATGAAACATCGCATTTATTGAGTTATTTTTACTACAAACATTCAACTATTTTAATATCTACAAACATTGTTTTTATGCTGCATGATACTAGTTTTTCTATTCTGTCCTCAGCTGAAGGACGTTCTTGAGATCACATGTCATTACATACTGGTTATTCTCACAAAAAAGGGCACACAATGATACGTCTTGCTTATTTTGTTCTGCAAGAAATAATGGTTTCCCCAGATACGATAATATATCTACAGTAATATCATTTATCTGCATTTATTTAGTACAGTGTAATGGATTTTTTGCCCAACGCAGTATTCACTTTATTTATTTATTTCAAATTTCAAAAAAGTATAACATTAAAAATAATCAACATATATAATTGCTTCTCACTGAACTGGACGGAAGTTAAAATTCTGAATAACAATCATCTTAAGATTCATTATTAATGAAACTTTCTGTTTGTTGGAGTGTTCCATCAGAGGGAATTACGTGAAACATGAATGGTGTAAATATTACAGCTTTTTTAAAAATGGTTTTTCAGTTAATAAATAGGCAAATGACTCATATGAAAATTGCCTCTGTCAGATTTTATGTCAATCATGAAGCAAACTTAAATCTATCACTTCTTGAACATTCAGGGACATGAAGTATCTGTCCATCTTTCCCCAAAGTTTTGTAATAGAATGTATTGAAGTGTTTTGTTTGTTTGTTTGCAGTTTGTAGTTTTTTTAGTCATGTCGTAACAGTATTTTTAAAGTCATGCATTATCGCACCCTTTTTTCTTTCCTCAGAGCTAGACTGTAATGATAAAATGTATGGCTGGAATGTATTTGAAAAATTTATGTTTTTACACTTACTCCATTTCTTTTTCTCAATTCTTCTTAGTATTTTAATTTACTATGAAAATCAGGAATATATTTAATTTGCTACTGATGTCTGATAAGTTTTTCCCTTAACTCTTTATATATTAATTTGTTATCTTTTAACTTATATCTCTTCATATATAGCATTTCCTTGCTGAAGACTCCTGAAGAATGTCAAGAATGTTTATTAGTCTTTTGACATTGGACATACTTTGTCCAGTATCTATATATATCTATATCTAACTTTTTTTTCTTCTACTGCTTATTAGTGTTTCTTTTCTCCTATCTCAGTTTTATATTATCCTTTTTTCAGCATAGCCTGACAACTTATGTCTAAGATACAACATCCCAGTAGTTTTCCTGTATTTGAAAAGGAAAATATATAGACTTTCTTAATATTCATGTTCTGGATCTGTTGCACTCAGCTGAATTCTCTGCCTAATTTCTCCTTGTCCCTTTTGTTCTTTATCATTGAAAATCTTAGTTATAGACCTATTTTCACCCTTTCATTTAATTATTTAATTTAAATGGAATAAACTTAAAATCACTCTATCTAGGCTTTATGTTTTTATGTTTGGTTTACTTTCTCATCATACCACTACCAAATCTTGCAGTGAAATCAGAAATCTTTCAAATTTGGTGTGTGGCAAAACTGTAGACAGCAAGAATTGATATTCTATCACAGTGGAATTATTCTGAAGAAATGATATGGACAATGAAATTTTGATTTTCCATGCTCCTAAGAAAGTACAAAAAACAGTAAGCTGCTCTAACTAAGATTAGTATGGAAGGAGGCTAATTGGTCTTTCACCTTATTTTTGCTGTCATTTCCTCAGGGATTAGGTTAAGCCTCAGTGTATGTTTCAACTGGAAATCACAGAGATTATACTTTGTCTCACTGTCTATCATCCAGACATTTTCTCTAATATTGACTTGATTTTTATAAGCCTCACAACTCATCATGCATTTTCTTTTAGTCAAAATAAGAATATAATTTATAGCACCAAAGGCAGCTGTTAGGGTAATTGAATGCAATGCCTGAGATAGTACCATGCTTACTAAACCTTCATTAAGCTTACTGATTTCCCACCTTTTACGCAGGCCAAGTCTCATCCTACCTATCAGAATTTTGCATTTTAAAATAAAAGGATGCTAATGAGGTTCTCTGTGAATCTGACCTCAGACACATAAAGCATTCTGGGTAGAACTGAGCTTGCCTACTGTGAAGTAATATAAGCCAAAAGTCATGCCCTGGTCCTTTACAGTAAAACCCCACTCACTGACAAAATTGAATTGCAATAGGAAAATGTTAATTATTCAGCAAGATTTAAATAACATAGAAAGATCAAGTCTTTTTCCTTTGGTTTCTGCTATAAATCATCACCAATACGAAATTATCACCAATACTGTAAAATTTCTGTAATATGTAAATGCTTGGATATCTATAGATTTTTTTCTTGTCCTAAAGCTTAAATCATTTTACTTCTTTGAGACGGAACTTCAAAAGACAGCAACTTCTAATCCTGGGATATCACTTTCAAGCTAGTAAAACAAATAGTCATTTTTTTAGGTAGTGGTTCCTTGGCTCTACTTACAAGTTATCTATGGGATGAGCTGAATTCTACTCTACCAATGCCAATTTTTTGTTTTGACTACAAGATAAACCAAGGGTAAGACTAAACTATGAAATGTATGATTTTTCAAACAAATCTTACCCTTTGTCTCTCTGCACAGCTAATGAAAATAGATACTGATGGAAGATAAATCATACTACATTGTCATGGTTTTATGATTTTTGGTTATCAGTATTCCATATCATAGTATCATACAATGCACTGGGGGTTTGACTGCTGGTGCTTAAGTTCCGGGTGCCTGTCTGGAAGAGAAGAGCTACATTTCCCCAGGAGGCTTTGCGATCAGCAAATAGATATAATTCTTGGCAAGGTAACCCGATGCTCTCTTCTTTACCTGCTCTTCTTCGCCTGCTCTTCTTCGCCTGCACTTCTCCATCTGCTCTTCTCAGTCTGCTTTGCTTCATTGGCTCAACTGGACTGCATTTCTCACCTTAGCATTGTGGTGAGGCCTATCAACCTTTCAGACACACTCTCTCTCTCATATTTTGCTGATACTATATTTAGTGAATAAGATTGTTTCACCTCAGATCGTTGCCGATGTTTTCAATTATTCTGGGGTTCCCTGTTTCCCTTTTCCAGAGGCGCAGATCCGCAAATCCCTCCACCCCACTGGTCACGGAACCGGGCCGAACCAGCCCGTAAAACATTGACATTTCTTTCCACCCCTTATTCTACATCACTACATAATCCTTAATATATACAAACAAAATATAAACACATGCACATACAAACCTATGTATAAACACATGGAATTGCTGACTGCACTCCCCCAACATCAAATTCCCTTATGGTACACATTGAACATCCCCGTTTTTCTGCATTACCCACCAAGTGGACCCAGGTCCCTGGGCAAAAACAGTTCCACGAAGAGGTTTGGAGGTTTGCCCTTCCCAGAAGCTGGAAAGACCCAAACTGCTTTTCCCAACATCCCAACATACATTACATGTACTACAGGGACCTTATCTCCCTCTACAATATAGAGCGATATACAATATAGCTCCCTCTACAAGTAGGGAGCTGAATTGGGTAGAACCATCTCGACTGACCAATCCTCTGGTGCTGAACAGCCAGGTGGCTTCTGCCAAATACTTCTCCCAGTGCTTAAATGTTCCGCCACCCATTGCTTTTAACATGGTTTTTAACAACCCATTGTAGCGTTCAATCTTACCAGAGGCTGGTGCATTATAGGGGATATGAAAAATCCACTCGATGCCATGTTCTCAGGCCCAAGTATCCACAAGTGAATTTTTGAAATGAGTCCCATTATCGGACTCAATTCTTTCTGGGGTGCCGTGTCTCCACAGGATTTCCCTCTCCAGACCTCATATGGCGTTTTGAGTGGTAGCATGGGGTACTGCATATTTTTCAAGCCACCCAGTGGTTGCCTCCACCATGGTGAGCACATAACGCTTACCATTGTGAGATCATGGCAAAGTATAATCAACCTGCCATGCCTCCCCATATTTGTACTTTTGCCATTGTCCTTCCCCCCAGAGAGGTTTCATCCTCTTGGCTTGTTTAATTGTGGTGCATGTGTCACAGTCATGAATGACTTGTGCAATAGCGTCCATACTTAAATCCACCCCTCAGTCTCTAGCCCACTTAAATGTCGTGTCTCTTCCTTGATGGCCCGAGGTCTCATGGGCCCATTGAACTAGAAATAATTTACCCTTGTTCTGCCAATCTAGGTCTGTTTGAGCCACCTCAATTCTGGCAGCTCGGTCTACCTGATGGTTATTTTGCTGGTCTTCATTAGTCCAACTCTTGGGCACATGAGCATCTATGTGATGCACCTCTATAACCATATTTTTTGTTCAGGCAGCAGTGTCTTTCCACAGCTCAGCAGCCCAAATAGGTTTACCCCTTCTTTGCCAGTTATTTTGATCCCACTGATGTAATCACCCCCATAAGGCATTTGCTACCATCCATGAGTCAGGATAAACTGGCTTGATTCTCCTTTCCCTTCAGTGGCCTCTGCAACTTGGCGTGTGAGGCTCCACACAGCAGCTTTCCATCTGTGATGCTTCCCCACAATACGACACGATCCATCTGTGAACAGGGCATATGTCTTTCCATTTTCTGGTAGTTCATTGTATGGTGGGGCATCTTTACATGTGATACCTCTTCTGCTGGTGATGCTCCAAACTTTTTGCCTTCAGGCCAGTCCATGATCACCTCTAGGATCCCTGGATGGCTGAGGTTCCCCATCCGCACTCACTGCGTAATCAACACAGTCTATTTACTCCAAGTGGCATCAGTAGCATGATAGGTGGAGGGAACCTTTCCCTTGAACATCCAGCTCAGCACTGGCAGTCAAGGTGCCAGAAGGAGCTTTGTTTCAGTACTGATTACTTCAGAAGCAGCCCGAACCTCCTCATATGAGGCTAAGATCTCCTTCTCAGTTGGAGTACAGCACTCTTCAGACCCTCTGTAGGCCTGACTCCAAAATCCAAAATACCAGGGGTCAGCCTCGGTTCTCTCCTGAGGCTCTCTGCCTCAAACTCTAAGTGGGACTTTCTCTCTAGCAGCAGTATAGAGGATGTTCTGCCATCCTGTTCCATCCATACTGGCCCCAGGGCCACACTACGGGCTATCTCTTGTTTAATCTGCTCAAAAGCCTACTGCTGCTCAGGACCCCACAAAAAATCATTCTTTTTCTGTGTCATCTGATAAAGGGGGCTTACAATGAGGCTGTTGTTTGGAACATGCATTCAGAAACAATTGTGTCTCTTTCTTATTAGTGGGGGGAGACATGGCAGTGATTTTGTTGACCACATCTGTCAGGATGTGACGACGGCCATCTTGCCACTTTATACCTAGGAACTGAATTTCCTGGGCAGTTCCTTTCACTTTGCTTCTCTTAATAGCGAAACCAGCATGCAGAAGGATCTGGATTATTTGCTCTCCTTTCTCAAAAACTTCCTTTGCTGTGTTGCTCCACACAGTGATGTAATCAATATACTGTAAGTGCTCAGGAGCACCTCCCTGCTCCCGCGAAGCTTGGATCAACCCATGGCAAATGGTTGGGTTGTGTTTCCACCCCTGGGGCAAACGATTCCAGGTATACTGAATGCCCCTCCAGGTGGAAGCAAATTGTGGCCTAGATTCTTTGGCCAAATGAATGAAGAAAAATGCGTTAGCAGTATCAATGGTGGCATACCATTTGGCTGCTTTTGACTCCAGTTCATTCTGGAGTTCTAACATGTCCAGCACAGCAGCACTCAGTGGGGGTGTGACTTCAATCAAGCCACAGTAGTCCACCGTCAGCTTCCATTCTCCACTGGCTTTACGCAGTGGCCATATGGGGCTGTTAAAAGGTGAGTGAGTTTTGCTGATCACTCCCTGATTCTCTAGTTGACGAATTAACTTCTGAATGGGGATCAAGGAATCCCTGTTGGTGCGGTACTGACGCCTGTGCACCATTTTTGTAGCAATTGGTACCTGTTGCTCTTTCACTCGTAGCAGCCCCACAACAGACGGATCTTCTGACAGGCCAGGCAAAACAGACAACTGCTTAACACCTTCTGTGTCTACAGCAGCTATTCCAAAGGCCCATCGATACCCTTTGGGATCCTTAAAATATCCCCTTCTGAGGTAATCAATGCCTAGTATACATGAAGCCCCTGGACCAGTCACAATAGGGTGTTTTTGCCAGTCTTTACCAGTGAGGCTGATTTTGGCCTCCAACATAGTCAGCTCTTGGGAACCCCCAGTCATCCCATGAATATAAATTGATTTTGTCCCTTCATGACTCGAGGGTATTAGAGTGCACTGTGCACCAGTATCCACCAGGGCCTTATATTTCTGTGGTTCTGATGTGCCAGGCCATCTAATCCACACAGTCCAATAAACTCTATTATCCCTTTCTTCCCCCTGGCTGGGGGCAGGGCCCCTCTATTTGTTACTTCTGTTGTCTGCAGCAACTGGAGCAAATACCTTTTTGGAGAGGTTCACCTTGGTGGTTGATTTGTCTTGTAATTCTTTTACCCGTGCATGAAGTGCAGGAGTAGGTTATTTATGCCACTCCTTCACATCTTCTCCATGGTCACGTAGGCAATGTCACAAGGCAAAATGTGACATAGTCTTACTGTTGTCACTTGCTTGAGCAAGAGGACGTCTTCTTTTGATAGCTGAGACATTGGATGACACCGGCTGGGAGGAAATCAAGTTGATTAGCCCCTCCAGCAGGCTGTTTTGGGAATTCTGTTCCCTACTGGATGTATCTGTTACCATCATGGATTCATCAGTATCAGGCACGGTTGATAGCTTGTCTATTATATCTTCTTGTTTGTTCTCCATTCTGTCCAGCTTTTCAGCTACTTTTGCAATGGCTGAAACACAAGCTCATAGAAGGCTTAAATGCAACGCAAAGTCTTGAAGTTTATAAACCAATTCATTTATAAGGGGTCTTCTTTCTCTTCTGCCATACATTGCTGCAAATGTACTGATGTACTTTTCTTGTGCAGTCTTTGTGAATGTATACCACATGTTTGGTGTACACCTGACTCTCTCAGGATCATGCTCTTGGTCTGGCTCATCAGGAATGAAACTGGGGCTATGTAGCGTTTCCACCACAGCATATTCTCTCAAATAATGGATGCCTTCTTCCATATCAGCCCATTTCTTTTTCTCAGGCATCAGATCATCTTTGAAGGGGTATCTTTGATCTGTTCAGGGCGCTTGTGGCACTGGTCCCCTGGGAGTCACTTCTCAAGGGTAAAGGGGTCCAGGAAGTCTGGACGCTCCTCAAGAAGAAAATCTTAAAAGCACAAGAACAGGCTGTCCTGAGTGCTGTAAAGTGAGTCTGGTGTGGATGAGCTGGGAACTATTGTTGAGACTCCAGAAGAAAAAGAGAGTCTATGTCCTTTGGAAGAAGGGACAGACTACTAGGGGAGGTTACAAGGAAGTTGTTAAGGTATGCAGGGAGGAAGTTAGGAGGGCAAAAGCCCAACTTGAACTCAGATTGGCCAGTGCAGTACAAGTGAATAAGAAATCCTTTTGCAAATATATCAGTGGTAAGAGAAGAACTGGGAAGAATTTCTATCCTTTTTTTGATGCAGCAAGGAGTGTGACCACTGAGGATAAGGAGAAGGCTGAGGCCCTCAAGGCCACCTTTACATCTGCCTTTAATAGGCAGATCATTTAATCTCAGGGCACTTTACACCCTGATCTGGAAGCCTGGAATGTTATGCAGAATATACCCCTAATTATTCAGATGGAGACATTTAGAGAACTCCTCTGTTTGGACTGTCACAAATCCATGGGACTGTATGGGCTTCATCATAGGGTGCTGAGGGAGCTGGTAGAGGTGATTGCTGAGCTGCTCTCAGCCATCTATCAGCGCTCCTGGTTAACTGGAGAGGTCCCAGAGCATTGGAGGCTTGCAAATGTGAATCCCATCTACAAGAAGGGCTGCAAGGATGATCCGGGGAACTATAGGCCTGTTAGCCTGACCTTGATACCAGGGAAAGTAATGGAGCAAATCATCTTGGGTGAGATCACACGGCACATGCATGGTGCCCAGGGGATCAGGCACAGCCAGCATGGGTTCATAAAAGGCAGGTGTCAGGCTCAGCAATTACCCCCGCCAGCTCCCTCCGCACCTGAGGATGTAGCCCATCCAGACCCATGGACTTGTGACAGTCCACATGGAGGAGGAGCTCTGTAAGTGTCTCCACCTGAATCGCTGGGGGTATATTCTGAGTAGTGTCCCAGACTTCCAGATCAGGGCATAAAATGCCCAGAGGATAACTTATCTGGCTGTTAAAGGCAGATGTAAAAGTGACATTGAGGACCTCAGCCTTCTCCTTGTCCTCAGTGGCCACACTCCCTGCTGCATCAAGTATATGATGAGAATTATCTTTGGTTCTTCTTTTACCATTGATATATTTATAAAACGATTTCTTATTCACTTGTACTGCACTGGCCAATCTGAGTTCAAGTTGGGCTTTTGCCTTCCTATCTTCTTCCCTGCATACCTTAGCTACTCCCTTGTAACCTCCCCTAGTAGCCTGTCCCTTCTTCCAAAGAACATAAACTCTCTTTTTCTCCTGGAGTCTCAACAATAGTTCCCAGCTCATCCACACCGGTCGTCTTCCCCTACGGCTCTCCTTACAGCACTCAGGACAGCCTGTTCTTGTACCTTTGACATTTCCTTCTTGAGGAGCATACAGGCTTCCTGGACCCCTTTACCCTTGAGAAGTGACTCCCAGGGGACCTGTGCCACAAGCGCCCTGAACAGATCAAAGTCTGCCCTCTAGAAGTTCAAGAAAGTAGTTTTACTGGTCATTCTTTTGACATCTCCAAGAACAGAGAATTCTACAATTCCATGGCTGCTCTGCCCAAGACAATCCCCAACCTTCACATCTCCCACCAGACTTTCTCTGTTAGCAAAAACCAGATCCAGCAGGGCACCACCCCTGGTAGGCTCTCCTACCAGTTGCATAAGGAAGCTATCTTCCACGCAGTCTAGAAACCTCCTGGACTGTTTCCTCTGTGCTATATTGTATTTCCAACATATATCAGGGAAGTTGAAGTTTCCCATGAGAACAAGTGCTGGTGATTGCTTGACTTCCGCAATCTGCTCATAGAATGCTTCATCCAACTCTTCGTCCTGGCTAGGCAGTCTGTAACAGATCGCCACCAAGATGTTGCCCTTATAGGCCTTCCCCCTGCTCCTTACCCATAGACATTCCACTCTGTCATTCCCAACCGCAAGCTCTTCAACATCGAAAAAGTCTTTAATATAAAGGGCCACACCACTGCCCTTCTTCCCTCGTCTATCCCTTCTGAAGAACTTGTAGCCATCTATCTCAGCACTCCAGTCACGGGAGTGGTCCCACCGTGTTTTGGTAATAGCAACAAGGTCATAATAATAACTCACAATCGCTTCCAACTCTTCCTGCTTATTGCCCATGCTGCGTGCATTGGTATAGATGCACTTCAGCTGAGTCATCTGCCTCACCCCTAGCTCAAGCATCATTCCACTAGATTCATCTCTTGAGAGGCCTGTTTTGTTCCCCTTCCCCCTCCATAGCTAGTTTAAAGCTCTTTCAATAAGCCCTGCTAGCTCCTGCACTAGTCTTTATTGCCCCATTTGAGACAGATGGGTTCCACAGACAGACAACAGGCCAGGGGCCAAGTAAACTGCCCCATGATCAAAGAACCAAAAGTTTCTGGCTCTACACCAGCCTCTGAGCCAATTATTCATTGCTCGTGCTTTCCCATCCTGCTCACTGTCCCTTACTGCCCCGGAAGGTATAGAGCAGAAGATCACTTGAGCTCCCGCTCCTTGAACTAAATGTCCTAAACCCCTCAAATCTTTTTTTTATAGTTCGTAGGCTTGTCTGAGCAATTTCATCACTGCCCACCTGAACTATGAGTAATGTAGTCAGATGACCTAACCAGCTTAGGAAGTTTCCCGGTTATGTCCCTGACCCAAGCCCCAGAAAGGCATCACACTTCCAGACGGTCTGAGTCAGGTCTGCATATGGGGCCCTCTGTTCCTCTGAGAAGGGAGTCACCCATCACAACCACCCTTCTTTCTTTCCTGTCAGAGGCAGTCTCAAAGCGTGGGGGTGACTGCCTTGCCCTAGGCTCTCTCCTAGGCAGATCCTCCATCACCTCTCCAGTCACCTCCCCTTCAACTTCCAGCAGCTGGAACCTGTTACTTAGAGGGAGCTAGGGAAGCAGACTGGACAGGTGGGGGTGTCTCTTGTGACACAGAGTCAGGACTCTCTTCCAACTTTCCCCATCAGTCAGGTCTGTCTGACTGTGACAGGGCAGGGGGTCCACCACCTTTCTGTTTTGTTTTTTTTTTTCTCAGAACTCTTCCCTCTGCTAAGCCAGTGAGTTACTCCACCAGTCAATCTCCTGCTCACGCTCCCTGATGGTCCTAAGTCTCTGCACCTCATCCTTGAGCTCCACCACCATCTGCTCACACCTCACACAGGTGGAGTCCCTGCCACTCTCCCCAGGCAGAAGTAGGCTCAGGCACTCCCTGCAGCCAGAGACCTGAACAGCGACATTTCTCAGCAAGCTCTTCGTCTGGCTTGCCACGGCTTTCTTAGAATAAGCCCGTTGTCTAGTGGAGACCATGTTTCAGCCTGTAGTCTCAGAGACTGCAAAGGAAAACTGGTCTCCTGAGCAAGGAGGGACAAAAGCTTACAGTTCTCAACACTAGACCCATCTCCCACACGCACAGGGGTAGCACTCTATGGGAACTGTGGGCTCACTCACTGAACCTCCCCTTTCTCAGTGAGCAGAAACTATGTTTTCTCACCAGGTTTGTTTCGTGTAATCGAAGCTATTTAAAGCTTATTTCCAGGTGTGAAGGTTAAGGGCGGGTGTTTAAACCGTGCCGCTAATGTGCCAGCTCCGCCCCGGGAGACTCTGGAGCCCATCCACAAGCTTCCAGCTCCTAGCAGAAGTGCGGTGCTGATGCTAGCCTCAAAAAGGCCTTAAAAAAAAAGACTTAAAATTGCTTTTTGGCTGGCCTTTTTATTCCAGATCCCTTGCCAGTGCAGATTTACCTGCTGAGAAGCTAGTCTCTGCAGGAAATGTGAACCATCTAGCCATCAGATGAGAAAAGCTCAAGCAGATCTCAGGAAAGTGGTTTCAGTAGATAGACTAGTGCTGCCTGGGGAAAGCATTGATCTCCATGTATTTCTTGGGATATGATTTCTTATAGGAACTAGTGTAATCTGCATCTCAACCCTTTCAGACTGGAGTTGGAGACCTTTGAATGTGGGCCTGCAACGAAGGTAAAATCACCATACAGTAATTAAAGCTACAGAGACTGTCCCGTCTTTTCTGCCCACAAATATCTGGGTTTTCATCTTCCTTGTGGGAAAGTGTCACAATCACTGAGAACCTTCTGTGAGCCTGGAAAAGTGCTTCAAGAGATTTTGCCTAAAACGAATTGGCTTTCTCTAACTTCCTGAGTGAAAGGCGTGGCCTATCATACCAGGTACTTGGCTGCCCAAGAAAGAAGTGGCACTGGAGGAACTTGTTTCAGAACATGAGCAGACATGATTGACACAGGAATCAAGCTAGTGTGGAGAAGGCCATTGCTGGTTTTAGGAGATCAGAGTGCCTGCCCACACAGATTGGGTCTCTGGTTTTGCAGCCTGGATTCTGTGCCCCACATCACATCCTGCTCCTGTCCTGATTCTTGTCCCTTACTCCTAAACACCAAACACTACCCATAGGAGAGATTCTTCTGTAGATGGCTGACTTAGCATGTGCATATTTGTTTATCTTTTAACAGATTTAGAGGATGAGAGGTCTGGATAAAGTTCCATATTGCTGAAGTAAATATCAGTGTGTCACTGGCTTCCGAGGAGCCAAAATCTCATCGGGAGTCAATATCTCATCCAGACCTTCTGTTCAAACTCTGACATTGGCTTACTGTCTCTCCAATCTACAAACTGTTAATGTTACGGTGTAATTATTCAATGATGTCACCAGACATCACATTATTCACTGTAAAGGACATTTGCCTTCTCTAGCTTTAAAAATCTAATGTTCATTTAGTTACATTTCTTAGAATTCCTGTGAATAATATAAGGATGTTTAATTTTATTTTAGATACATAACTGATCTTGGGATGAGATGGATCCTCTATTAGATGTGCTTTTTCAGGGAAAGAACTTAGAGTACCAGTTTAACCACCATGCGTATAATTAAGGGTAAATCTGAACGGACATTACCTTGCAAAAGTTCAAGATATCATCTCTTGATTATTTTACTTATTTGAAAGAAGGAATAACACCATCTGCTGAATACTAAGGTTTGATTTATGATTTTTATGTGAAAACAACTGCAATATTTTTTACCACTAACATGATTATGAAGCTTTCTTTTCTCCCTACAGAGAACAACTTGATCAAGGAATCACTTAGTTTCAGGGAAAGATTATATTTGTGGCCAAGTGATAAGAACAGTATTTTGGAAATACAGTAAGCAATACCTCTACATCTGGTGTACAATGAACATCTGGTGACCAAAAGCAATATTTTGTGTGCTGGGGGGAAAGAGGAGGGAAACAAAACAAAACAAAACAAAACAAAACAAAAAACAACTAGATAATGCACTGGTCTGACCCAGGATATCACTTCTTGTCACAGCAAAGAAACCTCTGATGTGAGCTGCAAAGGCACTATGGCATTTAATGGAGAAATTTTAAAGTTTTGCCTGGATCTCTTACATCAAATGATTCATCATCACTTTTACCACAAAGCTATTGCCATAAACTTTGTGCTGTTATGAAAACTGCAGATTGCTGATCTGCTTTCTGAGTCTCCTGTTTCTTGATATGAAGCTTCCTTGTTGCCCAAAGCTTAACTATTTGTATCCCATCTTCAGTATACTGTACAGTACATTTTAGCCACACAGGCTGTTTGAATTATGCCACATTGCTCATTTGCTTGCCTCCCACCATGGTTCAGCTCTCATCATCAGCTTCAAAACAGCACACAGCGTGACATACTTTTGTGTGTTCACTCAGACTGCAGTGGTCAAACTGAACAGTGAAAAGTCTGTGCCAGTTCTTCTCTGGCATTTGGATCTCATCAACTGCCAGACACTGTAAAAGAAATAATCTCCCAGTTGAAGACAGTTTGTGGTGGAATATGGAGATGGCATAACTGTTCAAACAGCTTTATTTGGCTTTCGGAGCCAGAGTTTTCCACTGTCAAAGTCACTGATTATCAGCTCAGCCAGTGCATGAGGCTTTTTTTCCCCTCCAAGCTACAGGACATTGAGTTCCATAATTGTTTACAGTCAAATGCTTATGCAATTGTTAATTGCCTTCTGTAAGCTGCTTGGCGAGTGGAGCAGGAGGAATGGTTTGATGAGTAGAACTAGAGTCCAAAGCACTGTGGAGCTTGCAGCAATAGGATCCCTGCTGATAAGAAACAAACACAACTGCTTTTGTGTCATTATTTTTTTTTTGGCTGTATTGGACAAGTTTGGGAAAGTTATTGTCTCCTACCAAGTGGTGTAATAGGCAAAAACAATGTGCTAGTTCACCAGCCTTTCATCTCCAAACCAAGCACGACTTCTGGCTCTCACTGCTCTTCCAAATGACGTTAGTACATCTCCATCTATGCTAATTTCAGTGCCACAGTGGCTGGCACAGTCAGGATTCAGGTTGCTTCAGGTTGCTGCTGAGATTCACAGAATGAAGCTTGGAATAATTATATGATGAAGCCTACACAGAGATGTATTGGAAACAGGGAAAGTGAAGAGAGAAGAGTCAGATTAAGATGTGGAATGACAGGCAAGTTATAATAATAATAGATGTATGTTGCTCCAAAAGTAATGGCAGTTGTTTATTTTCATGGAAACTACAACACATACAAAGAACACAGTAGCAGTATTTGATAGAGCAAATTCTCAGCTACAAAACACTGTTTTTCAGCACAGTCACCACCATGCACTCTGAATTGTGTGAGAGATGGACAGAAGCCTGCATGCCACACTGATAAAAATCTGACCAGTGGAGGGGAACCTGTAACTGTCGTAAGTACTGAAATGCACCATCAACCACCTCACTGAACTCACATCCTCCGTTTGGTCTCCATAAACATTCAGCCCATGTGGATGAATGTAAATGGATACAATTTATTCTTTATGGAGGAATTCAGTGACCCACCTTTGCTTCACAAGCACTTCCATGTCAGACACCATTTTGTCAGACTACCCTTCTGCTCCATTTGTTGCATGACAACAAAATGCAATGGAATATTGGTGTAAAGATTCAACCTTTATTGCCATTCTGCCAACATCTGCTTCTGGCATTGTGGGCCAAGGTAACAAAACAGGAGGCATTACTTTTGAAGCAGCCTTTGTGTATGCAAGGATCCAGTGCTGGCATACAATGGAGTTGCAAATCAGAACTTTTTAAATTTTTATTTATTTTTTATTTCTTTTTACTGTAATGCAAGGCTATATTCAGTAAGTACCACAGAAACTGTCTTTTGAAGATCTGGGGGTTAGCTTTTCTATTACATGTCTAGAAACTTGAATTTCCTTAACAGTTGTTTTAATGCTTTCTTCTGTTGAATAATCTTGTAATTTATGAAGAGACTAAGTAAGAAAAACAGAACAAATTACAGAAAACTTAGGTGCTAAATGAGTCCTAAGGTACTTTGTAATGGCAAGTTTATACAGGCTTATACTTAATGTGATACTATTTCAAGAGTAAAAGATGTTTAAAAATATTGTATCTCTTGCTGATGCTTAGCTGGATAATAAGACCACATTTTTAAAATACTTGCACATGATCTTAACATTAAGTTTCCCTTACATTAGAATAGTTAGGGAATTCCATTAGTTTTGCAAATATATCATTATTTAGTTCCATAGCTTTAAGCATATTACTAAGTTCATTACAAAGTTAACTGAATTTGTGTAGTAATGGACATAAGTAAAGAAAAGTATTACATTTTTTTAGTAACAAATTTTACTATTCCCACTCTCACTGTCGAAAAAAAAGAAATCAAATCTTACATGGCTTTACTAAATTAATAATTCCATTAGTAAAATTTGAAAAAAATATATTATTATGAATTTCTTAAATAATAGTATTTTGTTCCACTTTTGCAGAGAGCAAAAAAAATTAAAATTTTCAATATATTGTCTAAAAAAAGCAAAGCAAGAGAAATGTGTGAACTCTGATTTATATTTTAATATTATAACAACAAGTATGTAATATTTTTGAGCAATTATAGTGTACTTCGGAGGACATATATAGCTTGAAGAAGAAAGCAAATATGTTAAAATAGCAGCAGTTTTTGAAGGGACTGGATTATAAAACGAGAAACCATTTACATTCCAAGATCTCTCAGAGAAAGTCATTTTTCTTCCTTGTTTGTCTTTGTTTATTTTTTTTCATTTGATTCTTTTATGAGACTTAGTGCTCAGAACAACTGAAAAACCCATTTCAATCACTAAGGTTATCCAAATTGACTGGAGATTTAAACCATTTGTCAATGATCCATAGAAAGTGTTGATTTATTTTATTTTATATTTATTTTATACTTTATATTTTATATTTATTTTATTATATATTTATTCCCCGGAGGCATTCAAGGCCAGGCTGGATGTGGCTTTGGGAAGCCTGGTCTAGTCATTGTTAACCCTGCACCAGCAGGGGGGTTGAAACTCAATGATCATTTGATTTTATGATTCTATGAAATTTAAATAATTTGTTAATGATCCATAGAAGGTGTTGATTTATTTTATTTTATTTTATTTTATTTTATTTTATTTTATTTTATTT
>NW_024962253.1:2904551-2908959 GCF_019238085.1 Lagopus leucura
TTTATTTTATTTTATTTTATTTTATTTTATTTTATTTTATTTTATTTTATTTTATTTCTAGAATGTTGAAATGGCAGTGGAACAAATTTGATTAGAAAACTCCCAAACAGTTTTACTTTGTGAACACTATGTCATAAGTAATCATTCAATTCATTATATGGAGTTTTACCATTCTAATGACTGAGGTGGACTCTGAGAACAAATATGTTAGCAAAAATTGTGCTGTCCAATTAGTCTACTGCATATTTTATTTGTTGAAGCGGATACTTTTAAATAATTCCTTTTTTGACAACTTCTGTCATTCTGGATCACAGAAAACTGAAATTAAATGCTGAATAAAGTTCTGAAAACTTAAATGACTTGGAACAAAATTCTGTTATCAGAACATGAGTGTTTAATGCCCTTTCATCCACTTAGCAACTTAGCTGGATGGAAGTAGGATAACTTACGATAGCCAAAGAAACAGATCTTCATCTAAGAGACTTAGGCACAAAATATACTTCAGGACTTTTGCATATTAAGTTAGTAAGCCAATGTCTCATCAATTTTTCGAGGATATCTAATCCATGCAGTTAAAACATATGTAAACATAGTGAAAATTTGGTAGCTGAAATTTTGCTAAAATTTATGAGCTTATTTTTCCTAAGAACAGATTTTGTCGTAGTAAAAACTAAGGATTATGCCAAAATAATAAAAATAATAACAATAACAAACACGACACCAATATACCCTTATTGATTAACTTAACATATATGTACACCATGCAGTTTTGTTTGTTTCTTTATTCTCTGGAGTACCTATTGTGGAGCACACAGAAATAATGTGTAATTTGTCCTTTTTTTTTTTTTTTTCTTTTTTTTTTTTTTTTAAATCATCTGCAATATTTTTAGATAGAAGTCATTATTGCAGTGATTCATGGCAAGAGCTATATTGCCAATCTTAACACACTATTTTTCTTATTGCTTAATTGTTCTAGTAGTAGTTTAGCCATTAGTTTCTTAGTTCTGAAAATAGCAAACATAATTTTTCTATTACAGATGCTTGGCTAATTAGTTTGGAGTCTGTCTAATGGAGACTATTAAAAATGCAAATAAGGAGTGATCATGTAGTGCAAAGTTTTGTCCATACACAATATACTTATAAGTTTTTGCCAATGTAAATATATAAAATTGTGAAAGAAAATCAGGCTTTAGCTGGCACCTTTAACTGTAAAGGGGATGGCTCCAAGATAACATGGATTAAAGCCAAATGTCTTCTAACATTTACATTTGGACATAGCTATAAAAACAGACTCTGGGGGAAGGAGGGGCAGGGAATAGCTTGTGCTGGCTTTATAGTAAAAGATAATAAACAGCAGTCAGTGTTTCTCTGTGATTTGGGCTAGTTTATAAAACATCAAAAGGATAGTTCACAAAACCCTCACATTTTATTGCTGCATTAGATAAACATGCAAATCTACGTAAGAAAAAAAAAAAAAAAAAAAAAAAAAAAGACAATGTGAGGGAATAATAATAAATGCACACAAAATTCAGCCAAATTTTTATTTCTTTGTGAAATGAAAACCATGGTAACACCTGCTAAGTTGTACCAAGCTTAAGATAGTCCTTGAATTAAAAAATGTTGAAGATACTATGATAAATAATCTAAAATAAACAGCTCTATGATTTTTAAAACACAGAGAATATTCTTCTATTTGTTGTTTCAAGAAACTTGTGGGAAGGAGCAGAAACTAACTTGATGAGAGGACAATCTTACTGGCAATTCAAATTCAGAATTTTTAGAATACTTTGATCCAACTTACACTTTACAGACAAAGGATTGTGTATATTAATCAACCTGGAAAATAAGCTTCGTACAATTTGCATGTTACAAATTGTCTAGAAAAATGAAGTATCCCAACTGTAAGTTACAGAATTACTTTTTCTTAAAGAGAAGGTATTTCTACATTAAAAGTAAATTTCCGCGGAAAGAATGAAAGAGGGAAGAAATGCAAAATTCTCAACTGTGCTGTGAATGATGTGAAAGAAGTGTTGGGGATGGTGGTGGATAGAATAAGTCTTTGTAGTAATTTGGAACTACTCATTTTTTTTGTAAGATTAACAACATCTTTTCTGCCAATTTTTTTTTTACCTCTTCTTGTTTCTATTCTGCTAGTAAGATGCTTTTCTTTTGATTCTCATGCCATTTATTAGCAAAGAAGACTTGACACCAATTCCTTTCTACTCCGTTCCCCAGAAATCCCAGTCTAGCATTTTACTGCTCAGTAATCTTTTAGTTGTTCCTCATTATTGTTCCTACTGATTGGACAGTCTTAATATTAATTTCCTCCTCCAATTACAACAGCAGGATTGCTATTTACATGACTGTCATACGCTGAAACCTCAGGGCCAAGTTCCTACTCATTAGCAAGCTGCCTTGTCCTATTTAAAAAAGGCATTTGGTGTCCTGCTTGTCTTCTAAAGTCTCTTGATGGTTGTAGCTCCTGTTGGAAGCATGTCTCTCTGTTCTGATTAGAGCCTACACTGAACATTTGCTAAAGAGAACCAAGACAAACTTCTATATGCACAGGTTAAGTCATGCATAAGATTGGTTCCCAAAGGCAGCAGTACAATCAGCAGTAGTTTATATACAAGTTAAATACTCACTCAGAGGGGAAAGGGTTTTAACAGCATGTAAACATGAGCAGATAACTAGGCACTTGACCTCCTTTCCTTGTAAAATTTTACTCCTCAGCGGTGGTCATGAGCTAAGTGACTTTACCTTCAAAACTCCTCCTTGAGCATTCTTCATTCTGGATTATTTTGATAATTTCAGTTGAAACAAAAGGAGTGGGATCTGGTGGATTAGGGTGAAAGGGTCTGCAATGAGCAAGCTGTTCCCTCTGTAGATCGCAAATGCTTTTCTGACTTCAAAAAGGCAAATGGTGGCTTTAGCTGGCAACATTGCCTGCATTTGTTTAATAGTGTTCAGCATGCCATCATCTTTCTCTCAGTGCCTCTTATTAAAGCTTTTCTACTCACTTTGCATTTCTATATGTACTCACACATACCTAAGGAAATGTGCTGCATAATTTTATAATAAAGTAACTACCACACTTCATTCAAAAAAGAAACAGCTCAGAATAATAGAGAAACTGAAAATCTCACTGCTCACATATCCTGTCTTCCAGGCTACCCTAAGATGAGAAGCTTTTGCTTTCTCTGGTTTTAATCACAAGTCCCAGTGGGGAGCTGAGAACTTCTGTGACAAAAGTTTCCTCTGTATCTTCACGAAAAGTTTCAGTTTTGATGATTCATCATTTTCACACACACACAAAAACACACTGTGTTGAAAGATTTCTGACCAGCCCTAGTAATGAATCCATCTGCTGCAGTCAGCGAACACAATTACGAGACAAATCACCCATCTTAAACGGTAAAGCTGAGAATAGATCCCCGCTTCTTTCAGCTTAGGGGAAAAAGAAAAAAGAAAAAAGAAAAAAAAAAAAGAAAAAAGAAAAAAGAAAAAAAAAAAAGAAGAAAACTAGAGAGAGAGAGAAGAAACGAGAAAGAAAAGGCACAGTCTGCTATCTTTTGATCTCTAGGAGCTTTTTACTATCCTCTATTAGCAGATCACTTATTCTACTCTCCTAGGCATGGCCCAGCTGTCAGAGACAGACATGATCTTATTCCCACACACAGATGCACACAGAGAAAAAGAGAGAGGGAGTCTGTGTATGTCCTTTGTCTAATCTATGATCATTAAAAATCTGATAACACTTCTGCTCCGGAATGAAGGTTAGACCCCACCTGCTAGTCATTCCGCCCAGGTATCTGCTAAACACTGTCTTCTTTATTCTCAGTAGTATGGCTAGGTAGCTCTTACATACCTGCTGTGCTCTGCACAAGAGACGGCTGCATATGAATGGGCAGTGAATTGCTCTTCCTTTGTGCCTGGTCTACCTTACAATGCATCAGTTGAAAGTTCATTGCTTCTGAAAATGATAAGAAAGTGAAAAATGTTATTGAAAGATCAAACCTGAGGCCAGATTTTGCCTGAAGACTAAACTGCTTTATGGGCAAAACACTGAGGTTCAGGTAATCGATGTTTGATGTCCATTTCTACCTTAGATTTCTTTTAGCCCACTGGGGACAACATTTAATTTAGCTGTTTGCTGTAAAACAAAGATTGTGCTCATTCTGCCTCTACCCTCCAGCCTCTCCCTCATCCTCTCTGCTTACACTGTAAGATCTTCAAGTCAGGGAATTTAATGTGTTTGTACAGCACCTTGCATGTGGGGACCTGTTTCCCACCTGGGGCCTTTACACATTTCCCCCCTGAAAACCCTCAGAAAATGGTTGGAAATGAGAAATTAAACACAGAAGTTGCCAATGCTCACACCAGTGTAGATAGAGCTAACCCCTTCCAA
>NW_024962253.1:2909059-2938198 GCF_019238085.1 Lagopus leucura
AAAAAAAAAAAAAAAAAGACATAATCACAGAGTAGATACCACCTGCCTGGAATTCTCCATGGGAATGACTGATCTGACAATTATAGACTTCAGGTACCTTGAGGAATCATCTTTCCAAACTGCTGCCAGCGAAAAAGAGTAGTTCTGGTTTGATATCTAGACAGTCTAAGAGTTATTTTTGTCCTTGAAGCCTAGTAGTGGGTTATCGGTAATTATAGGAAAAAAATAACCTAGGGGAAAAAAAAAAAAAAAAAAAAAAAAGTGGCATGTCTTTTTTATTTCTTCTTTATTCAATTCTACAAAATACTGTGGCACTGTAAAGTGCCACTTTAAAGTGACTTTACCCCTATTAGTATTTCATATTAAATATTATCTGTTCTATAATTTTATTTTATTTTAATGTTTATGTTACTGTCTTTAAACAATTGTGGAAAGCTGCTACAGCACTACTCAGAGAAACAGCTCTGTTTCACACAGCAGTGCGTTGATCTCAGAAGGGAGGAGGAGATATGCCTGTAGCTAGAGAAGGAAACACAGAAATGAAAGCCAAGACCAGATGGGAGAGGAAGAGGAGCAACTGAACAGAAGGAAAGTGAGGAAGAAAGGTTAGCAGAGAGGAGAAGGAAAAAGAAGAAGTACAGTCCAAAAAGTAAGAGAACAGGATCACAAATATCCCACATTTACTTGGGATAATAGAATAGTAGAACTGCTACAGACCCTCTCATTTAAAGGTCATCTGATCCAGCTCTCCAGCAATGAGCTGGAACATTTACAGTTAGATCAAGTTGCTCGGCATTTGGTTTAGGCAGACCAGCACAGGGCTGTCTATTATTTGGCTCAATAATTTATCCTCATTGAATTTCAGTAGCCTCCATGCTACTTTTTCAGCACATCTGGTTGGTCCTCCAGTCCTCCAGCAGGATGAGACCCTGCAGTCGTTATGCCTTCTGTAGCTGGAGGAAGAAGGCTTCATCAACAGGCTCCTGATCAGGTGATCTATAGCAGATACCACTCAGAAGTCTCCCTTTCTTGCTTCAGACTCTGTTTCTCACTCACTGGCTTTCAACTTACTCAGCCATTTCATGGACAGCTCTTCACACTCTATTCCTTTCTTGATACAGAGGGCAACACCCAAACTTACTCCTCTTGTTCCTAGCCTGTCACTTCTGAACAGCTTGCAGCTGTCAATAGCCACACTTCAGTTATGTGCATCATCCCACCAGGTTTCAGTGATGGAACTACATTACGGTTTTCCAGCAGCATGTTGGCTTCCAGCTCTTCCTGTTTGCTTCCCAAACTGCATGCTGTGGTGTAGAGGCACTTCAGCTAGGCAGCTGGCCTTATTGTCTTCTTGGAGGATAACGTTTAAAGTATCTTCCTTGACAAGATGTCCTAAGGTAACCTTTTTAGATGGCATCCAAACATTTTATTTAATTTTATTTAGGAATGGAACCAAAAGTAGCCAAGAAGAAGAATTTTTAAAAATGCCAGTGGGTCTCACAGGTTATTCAAGCTAGCCTGAACAAGCAGCAGACATCTAGGTTCCCTGTTGGGTAGCAAGGAAGAATAGGCTACCAAATAAAACAAAATAAAATACAATAGAATAAAATTCTGAAGAAAAAAAAAAATATATATATATATATATTAGTTTGTCAGAACAGTTTATTAAATTGACAAGTAACCAAAAATCCTTTCATATCATGGAAACACTAGGGGAGAGTCAAAATTGATACACGTTGAAGCTCCTTGTTGGATAGTCTGCAGAAATCTCCTCAATTTCAATGGGAGAAACAAGCATATTTATTACTAGTCAGACCTTTAACATTGTACATCTTATATAAAAAGTGAGAGGGAGCGATAGGATAGCAGACAGGACTGTGGAGGAAGACTAAAGAAGATAAGTAGGAGGCTGTGGAAATTGGAGGAATTGAAAGCCTGAACCTGAAGCAGGCAGCAGAGGGCTCTAGCAAGGAAATCTGCTCTTCAGACTGATTCAGTTGCACAGGCTACATTTTTTTTTCTTAGCTGAGCTGCCTAGCATTGCTGCAAACTATCTGAGAAACCAGTGGCATTCAGGGCAAATTACATCTAATTTACTGTACAAATTGCCAAACTATTGGACCCAG
This sequence comes from Lagopus leucura, assembly GCF_019238085.1. NCBI lineage: Eukaryota > Metazoa > Chordata > Aves > Galliformes > Phasianidae > Lagopus > Lagopus leucura. The sequence continues at coordinate 2,911,186 of NW_024962253.1, forward strand.
CAAATGTGTTTATTAAAAACCAGAGGCATAGGCATGGGTCACATCTTTGTGGCACCAGATAATCAGACAGAGACTAAGCTCACTAATATGGTAAATTGCATTTGATTTTTCATGCTGGAAAGGTTACCAGTAAGGGCTCCTTCATCCTTGCATTCACTATGCTGAAGTGTACATGGCCCAGAAGGGGGTGCTTGCCTATTCCAGTACTATTGAATTGTTTTGGGATCTCAGTTATTGACCCATGCTCACGATTAGGACTGAGTAAACATTTCTCTCAATTTGTAACTCATGATGTTTCCTAGCAATGAAGATGTAACTACAGAAAACTGGGATTGAACTAGATGAACTATTTGAATGGCTGTAAGTCTTCAGAAACTCTTCTTTTACCTTGCAGTGGAAAGAGGCATGAGGACTGGTCATTAGATGCATTCTGGAATTTAGAGGGGTATCCAAATGAAGTGTTGATACTGATAAACATACAAAGCAGGTAGAAACAGATCTGCTATTATCTAGCTAAATTATTTGTTTTCTTCTGCAAAAACAGATAGGAAAAATATTTGTCTTTTAATCTTTAAAGTCATATAATTTTGGCATTAAAATTGTGTTTCAGAAGGCCAACAAATATATTATGACTAGCAAATAATAAGATATTTGATGCTGAGCTTAGGAATTATATTGCAAGTCAAGGAATCTAGGCAAAATTTTCTCTCAGAAAGGTAGAAGGTGACATCAATAGCTTTTTGTTTTGTTTCCTTGAGTATGCTCAAGGAAAACTTTTCAAAGATTTTAGAGAAATAATCAAATTCTAGTTAGTGAGATAATGAAGGATCTTAATACATCTGAATTTTTCTACTTATGTGGAAAAAAAAATCTGAATTATTTCTTAACAGAATATAACATGGGAAAAACACAACATATCTGGATTATGTTAGTACACCAAATAAATAATACAGTTATGTTTCTATGATTGAGATAAAGCATACAAAGTAAAACAAAACAAAAATATGCAAACAAACAAAAAATAAAAACCCCAAAAGAACAAACAAACCAGTTTTTGATTTTTCATGTCAGAAAGGAAACTGGGAATGACTCATTCATTCTAATTCTTCCTGCCTTGGCATATGGAGGTCCAAATTGGAAGCGTTCACATATGTCACATCAATTAATTAATTTAACCTTGATTGCAGACCTAGACTGGGCTTTGTGATTGGAAATTAATCAGTTTGCATGAATTTATGTTATTCTGTTTAAGACCTAGCTTAAGTGGATCATCACATCCAAAGTCCTATTCCATTACGTACTGATGTCATGGAGTTAACTAGATCAACCTATGCCCGTGACAGGTGTGCAGTAGGCTCCTGGGTCCCACCCCGCCCCTCCCCCTCCTCCCAGTCCCACAAAATGGGAAGGAAAATGGATAAGGGATAGGGAGATGGGAGCTGGGCTCAAGGAAGGTAAAAAAAAAACAACACAAAACTGCGGCAACAATCTATGGAGGAAAACTTATTTTACTAACTATGACATCAGAATGCGAGATAACACAATATCATACAATCTAATTGAAATTGAGGCTAATAAATCAAATAAAATAGGAGGAAGAGAGAGTTCCTGAGGCCGAGTCAAACCTGAAAAGCTTAGTGCAACTAGGAAAGCACCCTCCAGCATCCAGTGCAAGGCAGTAAGAGACAGCCCCACCTGGAAGAGCCAGATCCCATGACTTCCGTGATGTATAGAGATGGGTACCCAGAATTGGAGCATTAACAATTTAACTCCCAGTGCACTACATGATGTTATGATGTGGAATATGAAAACAAAAAAACCACAAAACCATCACAACTGATTTCCTTTGTGTAAGAAACCTGCAAAGTCCCAGTCTCTTAATATGTACTTATAGATGAAAACTTTACTGCTCAACAGAAATTAACTAAGAGCTGGACAGTGTCATTTGGAATGGAAAAAAAGACTGAACAGGATTTTCAATCTTGATTGGAAAGAAGAATATCTGAAAAGGATACAAAGGTAGATTTTGTTGAAAAGGAGAAGATATATGCAAAATGAAACTTAAGAGTTATAGCTTTAATAAATAACTATATAGAGATTTATTTATTTATTTATTTCATCCCTACCTTAGTATAAAGGGACCAACTTGCAACTGGAAATGCTATTATTCACACTAGCCCAGTGCCAAATAATTATATGGATCACTGTATAAATATGTACATTCAAGATTCTCTTCAAAAGATTGATTTATTCAGAACTGTAAAGACTGTACTTTCAATTCTAAAGGTTGTTTTAATATCTACTTATGCAATAGATACTATCTTGACTGACATTTAAGGCTTGAACAAGATGTAGTCAAGCTGAAAACATTAGCTATTATAGCTTGAGCTCAAGTTCCAGATTTTGTTTGTTAGGGCTGGAACAGACTCAGAGCATCTGCAGACTTATTGTACAGGGAGGGCTATAGCACACATTCTCCAATATACTATGATTCCTGTGGTCATGAATTTTGCTGAAGTGTGGTTTAATGTGGTTTAACACACCAAAGGCATCTACAATTCCTATTCGTTTTCATAGAGATAGGAAAAGGATATTTATCTTTTTTTATTTTTTTTTTTCCAGAAAATCAGAAATATTATAAACTCCATATTTTTGAATTATTTTTACAATAATTGTAGGGAAAATTCATCTTCCAGATAGTATTCCAAGAACATAAATATTTAGTGTAAAACAAAGTTGAAAGATAGAAGAGTGAAATTTAATCATGATTGTGATGCAAATGATGGATAACCAGTGAATGTGCTGCTTTTGTGGAAATATGAATATTATTTACAATGTTTACTGATTAAACTTTTAAAGCAACATTGACCACTTATGTACCTGTGTGCTCTGGTGAAATTCAAAAGCTCATACTCAGTAATTTTGTGGAGTATGCTGGGCAGTTCTGACCAGATATTGAAAACAGGGATTAGTCTGCAAGTTGATAAAATTTCCAAATTTATACTTTGTGCCATTTCTAAAATTTCTACATAGAAAAAATCTGTTCCAATTTATACATGTTCTTCTCATCCAGAGAAATCAAGGGCAACTTTATCAGCCAGAGTTCAAGGCTGAAATGTCAAGGAAAGATTGAAAGTATCAAAGCATCTCTGTATGAAAAGACTGCAAAACTGGAAAGTGATTATGTATACAAAATTGAGTATTGTACTAAAAATAAATATACAAAATGTATGTACTAAATATTTATACTAGATGTATGTTCAAAATATAAATAAAACTGTCAATGAAGATTCCCTGTATCACAGTCATTTTCTGTAATATATTTCCAGGAAAGAGACAGTAGGATATTATTTTAATTAATGTCTCTTTAATAATAATATGTGTAGACAGAGAGCTTGAATTGTTTTCAGAAATATCCAGATCTGAATTCTGCATATATTCTTAGTATCAACAAACAAACAAACAAATAAAATCAATCTTGTTTTTCTCTATGTGAGAAAAACCTGTAAACTTTCCTTATTGTAGTACAATGTTCTCATTATCTATTTTGATCTCCCACAGAACTTGGAGCACTGAAATAACCTATGAAAGCTGACTGAAGCATTTTTTCTGTACTGGAGTTCATTGTGGTCACTGTTTGAAATGCAGCTACTCTGATGGCTGACTGTTGGAACACATGTTGGCATCTGAAGAAAATACTTTGAAGAAAGAAATGTCCCTGGAAAAGTCCCCTTTGGCTGACGTTCTTTACAAGAGTCAGTAGTTCAGTATTTCTGCTAAATTTCTCTGACATACAAAAGTCTGTTTTCTTTCCAGCATTTATTAATAATTTTTCTAACTTATTTGCTTTTTAACAATCCTCTATTCTGTTCCATAAGTCAATGACCCATTCTTAATTATACGTTTAAAAAAAGCAATACTATGTATCCAACACTGTCAATGTCCATGAGACTGTCTTGTACTCTTAGCCAAAGCATGTCTGTCTAGAATCATGATCATTTGGCTGTCTGTAGTGTGTTAAATAGTGGACAGACAAAATTTACGTTTTCAGTTGTTATTTGCAAGATGAGCTTGTTGCTTGCAAGATGTTTCCTGTCTTCGAAAACAAATTCAGGGTCTAAACACATGCAGTGCTTTCACCACTATCACACAACTGTCCAGCTTGTTTAGTTGTTAGCCTCCTTCTTCAAATGGTTTTAGTTCTCCTGTCAAGGTCTGACATAAGACTTTTAATAGACAGTGCACACCAATAGAACAAGACAACGAAGATGGCAAAATTTACTTAATTTTTTTTGTTTGTTTGTTTGTTTTACTTGAAGGTTCTAGATACAGCTGTGTTAAAAAAGATTTGAGAAATCACTGAGAAATCAGAAGAACAGTACGTACGTCCTGGATTATGTAGATTTCCGGGTTTCTGTTCAATTAAATTTCATAGGTTTGAAGTCAGTCTTTCCTGGGTAAAGTGTTGCACTACAATTTTGTTCCTTCTTGCTCTGTGATGTAGTTTATGATGTTCCTTTGATATATAGGATGTGAATTAAATTGGCTGGTAGAAATAAGTATCATTTCCACAGCATAACTACACATGTGGCTCTCAATGACAACAATATTATAACTAATGTACTAGCAAACTGTACAAGACCTAACCATGATGCTTTTTATTTTCCAGGTGTCTGAACTCAGCTCAACTCATAAATCATGATTGTTGGACTCTGGAGATTTTCTTGGTAACTCTGCCATATAATGATGCCTGACAAAGTTAATTTTGTTTTTTAAATATCCATATTTTACATAGGAAATCAGTAGTATTGAAGGTCAGGTTGTACTTATCTTGATGTTGGATACTAGGAGGAGTATTAGGCATGCATCTGGAGGTTGTGGCTGACAAGAATCAAATTGTTACTCTCCAAGAATTTGAAGGATTTTTAGATACATGGAGTTTAGGATGGATGGAAAAAATGCACACCAATCTACTAATTGCATGTATAATGTTAAAGAGTAAAAGAAGGCATGGTTTTATAATGCAAACTGCTCATCCTCAATAAGGTGAACCCTACTTTTTGCCTGTTCTGTCCCATATTTAAATGTACACACAGATCACAGAACATAAAATACGGTTGAATGCTCTTTACCATCATCTAAGGATATTATGAACAATTCCCTTGATTTGATGGCTATATCATTCTGAGTGAAGAAGGCTTATGCTTGTCTAAGTCTGTAAATGATTGTTACTAAGACACTCCTGTTATGCAGTATGTCCTGCGAGTATGCGCTGCTGTTTACAGCCTTCTCACAGCATCTTGCAGAACAAGTTGTAGACCCTGACTTGCATGGCAATAGATTGCAAACCAATGACACAGTGCCCTAGCAAAGTCCAAATACAGTGATCTATTACTGACATCTCTGAAAGAACTATCATCCTTGCATGAGATCACATGCCCTTCTAGCCTGAACTGAAAGAGCGTAAGAGACAGGGCAGGTACAAAATTAGTGTTTTTCTGCTGTAGCTCTTCAGCTTCTATCATTCTTCTGACAAACTTCTCAAGCTGATGGATTTAATAGCCCTTAATAGTCCAATCCTTCACAAATTTGTTTAATCCTGTTTAAGCTTTAGATACCACAGCATCATGTGGCAATAAATTTCATACTCTAATGACATAATTCTTCTTGCTTGTTTTCACTCTGCTTCATAATTATTTCACTGACTTATTTTCATTCCGTGAAAATAATGTACAATTGTTGCTCATTTGCCTACCTGATATCATTCACATCCTGCCTTCATCCACTCTTTTGCACTTTCACATGGTAGACAAATAACTTTTAAAATACCTTTATACACAAATATATTTTCCTCTAGATTTTTTTTTTTCCTCAAAGAAACATTGGAACTTTAAGAGAACAAAATAGTTGTTTTCAGAGAGAAATCTCATTCCAATTCTGTAGCTCTCTGTAGCCAGATCATGTCTTTTGGAAATTTGAAAGGAATAGTTTCCGTAACTGGGTATTTTGAGGACATTGTTTCTCGATACATGTCTAAAATGGTACTATCTCACTATACTAAAAAAGTTCTTCTGAATAAAATGTTCTAGTACAGAGGATAGAATAATAGTGAAAGTAGTCATTAAACTGTTCGCATTTGAGATATAGTACTAAAAAGACCCGCATTTAGCTATCATCACAATCTCACGTAGTAAAGTATGGATTACAAATCCATAACCCAAATGATATATGCCATCACTTCTTTTTTTTTACTACCTTGCATGAAATAAACTTGTATTAAAGAAAACATAGCCTTTCCCCAGCTGTCTTACTGGATCCTTTTAATTACACTGGGTTTGTGTAGACTTAGGGGAAAGCTAACAGGTTGTGGACAACTACGTAATGGTAGGCTGTACAGAAAGTGGATCCAGACATTTCTTGGAGATGCACTCTGGAAGGATAAGAAGCAATGGACACAAGCTGAAGCAGAGGAAGTTTTGGCTAGATTTATTTATTTTTCCTCCATAATAAGCACATACAGAGGTTTTAGAATCTTTATCCTTTGGGATACTAAAAACTTTGACAGGCAAGGTCTTGAACACTCTGCTTTAACTGCATTCCCTGTATCAGCTCTGGTGAGGCCACATCTCGAGTACTGTGATCACTTTTGGGTCCCTCACTATAAGACAGACATTAAGGCCCTGAGCACCTCCAGAGAAGGGTAACAAAGCTGGCAAGGAATCTGGAGCACAAGGCTTATGAGGACTACCTGATGAAACTGGGATTGCTTAGCTGCGCCAGGTTCAGTATTAGGAAAAACTTCTCCAAAAGAGTGATCAGGAACTGGAACAGGCCCAGTTCTACTTTCAGAAGGATTTGTTATTTGAGGCATTCCTCCACCCTCTCTTATTAGTAATGTAGAATTCTCTTCTCCTCAGTGAGACTGGAGATCATACCATGTGTGGTGGAGTCAAGACAGACAAATGGCCCTGTATCCGGTCTACATCAGGTATTCTGTACACAGGCATCCACATTTGATCACCATGGTATTTTATAATTTACCCTCCTAGGATAAAGTGTTTGGGAGTACCTTTTCTCCTTGTCTTTGTATTGTTTTCCAAACAATGACATGTATGTTCTGTTCAAAATACCTGCTTACGAATAGATGTATTTCTTGTTAGTTGTCACCATGTTTGGAGGAATCTAGTAAAGAAAAAGAACAGTACAAACAGGATTTTTCAGCTCCACAGCTGCTTGAAGACAAAACTACTTGAAATAGAAGGCACATACATAATCTTATTACAAACTCAACACATATTCCAAACCATTTCTGGATTTTGTTTCTTTTGTGTTAGTCCTATGATTACAGATACTACTTTAGTAATGTTTTGGATTGTAAACTTTTAATAAAGTAATACAAGGCTAACAGTTTAAAAACAATAACTGACAATTATCCACTTAGGGGGTTAGAAAGCAGCCTTGAGAATGTAAAGTACACTATCAATCATATCTTTGTTATTTAATGGAGAGGTACTATAATTTAGTTGTTGTGACTGTCATGTAATGGACCACAGTAAATTCACTTGAGAAGACCGAAGGCAGGATATATACCACTGTAAGGGCTCGGAGAGTCCTAAATTTATATTTTCCTGTAATGCTAAAGAGGTTTTTCTACTCATTTTCCATTCTGAAGCCTAAATTCTTCAGACTGAATACACCATAACTCGTAAATTCACTGTGACAAACAAGGAGGCGAGTGTATGTACATGAAATATAGATTTAATACATACTCCTCATATATGGGGAAACTGCTGATATGCATATAGCCTACTGCTGTCTCATCATGGACCCTTCAAAAAGTATGACTGGCAGTGTGCCATATTTTTCTTATAAGGCTGCTAAGAACTGACTTTTTTACCTTATTTTAATACTGCTTTTTTCTTGATACTTAAACATTCAGAGGCCTATGGTCATGAGAACAGTACAGTGACACACCTTAGAATCAAAAGATTGATTGCAAGTTCCATTCAGTGCTTGAGTAAAGGTTGAAATATTTCATGTATTAACCAAATCCACTTAGAAATGCCTAATTCTGGAGTTTTCTCGGCTTATTAACTCTCAGGTCTACTTGCATGTTTTAATTATTAATGCAAGAATTAAACAATGTGGCTGTTTTGGACTGTTGAAGCTCTGCCAGTTAGCTCTTCATGCCTGTCTATCTAGATCTAAGCCCACTGCCTCAAATTTCAGATAGTATTAAAATAAGAAAATACAAATCTGTCTTCTCTCAGGCTGTAAGCCTTCAGCTAAACTACTCAATAACATGATTTCTGTGATTTCTGCTCATATCATCATGCATTATTATTACACAATCACAGTGACTGTAGTTAAGAAGATAGAGAACTGAATAGGCCCATTTGAAAGTATTGTTTGTACATTACAAACATTTTAATAGTATCTTCTCAAAGTTAGCACCAAAAAGTATCTTTAGTAATTACCTTTATTTGAAAGAACAGCAGGATCATAGGAAAATCCAATACAGTATTAGGGTTTTTGTTTGTTTGTTTGTTTGGTTTGTTTTGTTGATTGTTGATTTAAATATTTAACATTTGTACCCAGATGGGAATTATTCTAATGACTGAAATGAGGAGGAAAGCAAGAAGCCATTCTTTACAGTGTAGGAAAGCTTTAACAAAGTGTTTCATTCTGTAATAATCTTATCTTCTTCCTACATATGCACGAAAGTTCAGTCTATGGAGCATTTTTTGAATAACTATGTCTGGAAGCAATATTTTTAGTATTTTCAGTGTATAAAAATATTTGTCACAAATCAGTGTTACACTTATCCAATCATTTTCTTACTAAAGCAATCTTTCCTCACTTTACCCTTTAGTAATGGGTAAAACTGTGTAAAAGAATGAAGTTTTCTTTTGTATTCTCATTTTATGCTAATTGTTTTCAAATTCAACATCACATACTAGTACCTGACTCTAAAGAGCCTACAACATTCTGAGATTACTGTGGAGTTCAGAATGTGCCAGTGATTGATTGCATATTATATCTAGAATATTTTAAAAGCTGTCTCATTCTAATTAGCAATATGAAAGATTCTTTACCTGGCTTGACTTAACAGAGCAATGATTGCAGAAGAAGTTACCACTAATGTGAGACACAAGAAGGACTAATCACAAATAAGTAGAACAGTGTGTCACTTTACAAGTGCTACAATGATTTACCATCAGAAAGCTATTATCTATCTCTTTTTGTCTTCCTTTTGGTGTGACAAAATCCATACAAAAAATATGGTGTCTGATTAAGTAACACAAGCACACAACTGTAAAATAAATGTATTCTGAAAAAAACAAAAAACAAACACAACAACAACAACAACAACAACAACAACAAAACTTAAAAACAAAAACAAAAAAAAAAAAAACTTAAAAAAGAAAAAGTCCTGCAGCTCTGTTTGTGTAGTATTAAGGACACTTACCTTACTCACAAAGCCATTTTTTTTCTCTGGAATGTAGGCATTAAAGATATTACAATTTCCAATCTGCTTGCAGTATAATTGATTCTTTGATGTCCATTTCCTGTGTTACAGATATTAAACAACATGTCTACAGGTCAGTAACGATTTTTATTTTAGTGGGACTTTATATTATTTTTTTTTTCCATGTATTTGATGTGAAGTTTCATTTATTTACAAATATTTATTTTTATGAGACTAGTATATGACTCCAAATTCTACCTTCAGCATAAAGGAATAAGAGGCTTGAAGTAAAAAAAAACAATTTGGCAAGATTGAAATAGTATCCTTGAAACATTTATTTAAAAAAATGTCCTGAATGATGACATTTCAAATGAATCATAAGTATTCCTTATAAAAAGTGAAAATGAGATATACAAGAAAGAAAAAAGTTTAAGAACTCAGTCATTATAGTGAACATTTTCTTCTTGTAATTGCTTTGTTTTTGTTTTTGTTTTTGTTTTTGCTTTGATTTTAGGACTATTTCTGGATGCTTATTTATTAATTTACTTCTAAATGATCAAGTAAATCATGAGACTATATATATATATATATATATACATATTTCCCCCCCCCCAACAAGCTGTAGTTTATTGGTAGAATAAAATGGTATTTTGAGTGACGACAGGAAATTGTTATTCTGGACAGTACCAAATAACATGCTTCTGCTTTTCTATAAACCAGAAATCTTGTGCTAACACCAGCAGGATTTACACATAGTAATTTTTTTGGTCCATATTCACTGTATTTTCCTTTTACTTTTCCATCTATCTAATAGACTGTCATGGATCTTGGAAGACTATGTGGTAGGACTTGAATAGAGACAGTAGAAACCACTTTTCTTTCCTGAGAATCAAAGTCAAGATGTTTTTAATAAAATGTCTAGGATATCATCAGCTGTAACCAAAGCAACTTGGGAAGAAAACAGAATTTGGAAGGCACTGTGCTGCTGGAAAACCTGAAAGTAGTTGCATAGTTGCAGTCACTGAAACCTGGTGGGATGATTCCCGTGATTGAAATATGGCTATTGACATCTATAAACTGTTCAGCAGCGACAGGCAAGGCAGGAGAGGATAAAGTGTTGCCCTCTACATCAGGAAATGAATTGAGTGTGAAGACCTGTCTCTGAAGAATGGACACAAGCAATTTGAAAGCATATGGGAGAGTCAATAAAAGCCTTTCTGGCTTAGATCTACAGCAGACCACCTGATCAAGTAGAGCCTCTTGATGAAGCTGCCTTACTCCAGCTAGAAGAGGCATTGCATTTACAGAGTTCTGTCCTGTTGGACAAGTTCAAGTACTCTGATGTCTTGTGGAAAAGTAACACAGCGAACTGTAGGAGGCTTCTGGTATTTACTAAGTTCCTGAGCCAAGTAGTAGACAGCCCCACCAGAGGTGATGCAATGCTTGAATTTTGCTCAGCAGTGCTAGGGGATTTGTGGCATCAGGATTGGAAGCTTCCTAGGCTATAATAACTATCCAACCAGTGGAGTTGTGCAAATATACTGTTTCTTTATATCCGTGTTATGATTTAATGCTCTGCATTGGCTTGCATAAAGAATCATGAAGTTACTCTGCAGGTAATATAGTTTCTACTTTAAAGTTCTCCAGGTGTTTCTACAGGTTTTGGTCAGGTAGGTAAATCTATGCACCCCAGGTCACCCAAGAGTACAGGTTAAGTTTCCAAGCCTGCCATTATGCCACATTAAAACAATTCAAACTCCAAGCAAGGCTTCACACTTCAATCCCTTCAGTAAATGCAGGAGGGCTATTTCAGATCACGGCAAAGGTAAAATATTGTCTGTAAAACTTTCTTTCAATCATTTCTTTCTTTCTGATAATCTCTTCTTTGGAAGTACAATGAGAATATGGTGAGTGGCTCTCTAAGGTTAGGAAGCAAATTGATTTTGAGCTAGAGTTTTGTCTACCAACAATTTTTAATATGTAATCTTGTCATGAGTGAACTAAAGTCATTAATAATACAGTAAGCAAAATGTGCTACAGTTAACCTTAAATTATAACTTACAAAGAGCATTCTTGCAGTTTCTGCTATGATTTATGGGCTCAGTTTATTCTATGCAAATTCATGCACAGTTTCTAATAAGAGGGAGGAGGAAAGATAAAAGAGCCCTGAATATTTTATAAGCTTTTTCCACTTACCTTAATTTAGAAATATGAAGCTGAATATGTAAGTAGAGAATAATTACCTATTACTAATCTCCCACATAGTTTATCTATTTCAGCCTTGAACATCCTGAGCAATGCAAAACATAACTGTTTTACTACCTGTACCATTGTAAATATGATAATTAGGTATACTTCAATGCTAGTTTTTGCTGATACATGAGAAGATAGATACTGTAATATAAGTAAGCAGTGCTGTGCTATTGTTTTATATCCCTTTTAAAAAATAATATGCCTGCTGTTCTGTATTTCGTTCATTGGACACAGTAAAGTTAACTTTAAAGAGGTTGGTGCCCTACATATGTTCCTTGAGTGTGCTTTTCCAGATGCAACCCTTCAACTTTGGAGCTACTGTAACATGTTTGATGAAGTCTTAGAATTCCACATGAGTGTCTGAAGCAGAACTCTACTCTTTTCTCAGTAGCAGGAACACTTCTGAAAATTGGATTTTCCCATTAACCCCTCTCATTTTACATCCTGACTCATAAAGGCACTTAGGTACCCATGTTTTATTTTAAACAACTCACTCAAAAAAAGCAATATGCAAGTTGTCTAGCTATAAAACAGATCAACTCAGAAATTTAAGCAGAAAATTAATTTATGAGTCTTGAGGTTACATATCAGATATGTGTCTCAACTCAGTTTTTCTTTGGAGGATAGCCATGCTGCATGTGAATTTCATCTTGTGACAAAACAGCAGAAGGGTTAATGCTATGGTCTGTATTTCATGTCCAAAAATCTGAGGCAAGCTGTCTTTTTCTTTCATTGTTACTGGGTAATGCAAATAGGAAAAATGAGAGGGGACCATTTGTGGTATTTGAAGGTTTTAGCAAAGCAAAAAACTGATTATTTGATTCAGTGAAGAAATACACTTTGTAATCCAAGACTTTTTTTCACAGAATCTAACCTGACAGTAGTCCTCTGGCTCATGCTTCTTTTCCAGTCACCATGAATAATTTGAAAAATATGTTAGTTAATCATCTAAACTAATGCTCTTTAAATTATTATGGAGAGAAGGAGGAAAGGAGGGAAAGAGGGAAGGAGGGAAGGAAGGAAGGAGGGAAGGGAGGAAGGGAGGAAGGGAGGGAGGAAGGGAGGAAGGGAGGAAGGGAGGAAGGAAGCTTTATTTAAAAATAAATAAATAAATAAAAAGGATAAAGAAAAGGATAAAGAAAAAAAATGAAATACCTCTAGCTCTTCCATGACATGGAGTGACTACTTCCTTTCCCACTAGGAAGCAGCTAAAATGGCTTAAAGCAGTTCTACTTCCTCAGCCCCAGCTTCCTTCTTACAGCTTATGACGATAATCCTACAATGTATTAATTTTCCTTTTTTTTTTTTTTTTTCCAGAAGAAACTAGCAATGGCTGAACAAAAATTGCTTCCAATTGATTTTTGGCAGGTAACTGAGCTATCTTAAGTTATGATACTACTTGCTCTCTTCCTATGGTGATGAAAAGAAATAGTCATCTTTAGATACCAGATTCCTATGTTCCACTTATAATTCCTAAAGTAATAAAGCAGTATTAATTTATTTATATTAACTTTACATAATAATAAAGCTATCAAAATGAGAATCAATATAGATGTTAAAGATGGGTCATAGAATCATAGAATCATAAAATGGTTTGGCTTGGAAGGGATCTTTAAATGAAGTAGTTCCAATGACCCTGTCATAGACAGGGACATTTCCCACTAGACCAGGTTGCTCAAAGCCTCATTTAGCCTGGCCTTGAATGCTCCCAGGGATGGCACATCCCTGGTCTTAGTGAATGTCTATGGGTGTATAAAGGAATTCAGAGACACATCTTTTCTTCATACTCTCTTCCATGGCAGACACTATTGTGTCTGACTGGCCCTCTGCTGCCATCTGTTATATAGCAACAAACATTAATGAAATAATGGTGGAAAGGTTCAACCTCTCTTGCCATATTACCAACATCCATCTCTGACGTCATTAGCCAACATAATAAAATAGAAGGCATTACTTTCAGAACAGCCGTTGTTTAAAAATTCTTACTTGAAAATGTTCCAGAAATCAGACCTTTTGTCTGAAATTGCTAGACATGTAGAAGTAACAGAAGCTATAGTATTGTGGATTCATAGCATGACTTGAGTTGGAAGGGTCCTTAGAGATTATCTAATTGTAGTGGCATAGTAGCCACTTACTAGATCAGGCTGCCCAGGATCCCATCCAACCTAGCTTTGAACACCTTTAGGAGCAGGGCATCACAACTTATCTGGGCAGCAGAATCTGTTACAGCACCTTATCACTCACTGAATTAAAAACTTCCTCTTAAATATCTAATTTTCTCTCCTTTAGTTTAAAATCATTTCTCCTTGTCTTAATACTACATGCTCATGTAAATAGCTATAGAACTGATGAATGCAGCTAACGTCTCATGTTTTCTGGGTAGCCACAGACTGAAATCAGTAGCTTTAGCAGCAGACTGCTGGAAATATTTAGTAAACTCATTCCGGAATGTAGGCTAGAAGAATTTGTCAGGTTTAAGTTGAGGAAGAAATACAGGGAAAAATACAGCTCCAAAGTAACCATGAGATAAAGAGTCACATAAAATTGATTGAAGAAGTTCAGGCTTCCAAGGTTTGTCCAGAAAGGGATCATAGGACAAGTTATTGAGTCATGCTCTCCTAGGCAAGTTCATAGGCGTTGGCTGGAGCAGTGTCAGGTGTCAAGGATCAAATGCTGGGGATCATGACAACAACTGACCTGAATCAGGCAATCGTGATATTTGCACTTCATGAGTTTTATTAATATTGATCTAGCCTAAATAACTCAAGGGCTAAGCTTCTAGGGCGATACTTCTTATATACAAATATTGCTTATCTCTCTCCAAAGGATTTTCATTAAATGACAAATTCAAAAGGTCTCTGTTTACACAGTGAAAATACACATAGAGACCATTTCAAATATATTTACACGTGTGTGTGTGTGTGTGTTGGCTTTTACCCTATGTCTTGCCGATGAAGATGTCCATGTTTACCACTTCTCAGACTCCATTCTCAAAGACAATATGAAAGAGGAATCTCTTAAAATAAAGCCCGATGTACCAAGTGTTAACAATTGTCTGTGGAGACTGAGGGGACTATCATTTCTGACTTCAGCCACTGGAACTGCAAGATCAAATACATAGGTCACAGGAAGAGAGGTGGGAGAAGACTTCAAATTACTGTACTGATTGGCAGTCACCAGAAGAACAAACAGGATTATTAGCTGTTGTTTGATGATAGAAAATTGATAACAAACTGAATCCTTGGACGAAGTGAAAGAAAATGAATATCTCTCTCTGTCTTACATACTCACATGCACACACACCTCCCTTTTTTCCTTTTTTTCTTCTTAAGATTTAAGAGTTCTGTGAGAAAGAAGATTGCGTTACTTCGATGAGTGCATTGTTTATAAGAAGCTGTCAGTATTGATCAGTGGTTAAGGCCGGTAGAAAGAAAATGGTTTACATTTTCCATTTTAAATGTGAGAAGACTAAATAATCTTACAAGCTGTGCTGGACAGCAGCTCCTTCTCACCAGCGTTTCCTTTGTTGCCACACGGATATCTGAGTACTATGCCTCTCCTAAAGGCAATCCAACTACTGGATCTCCAAACCACAGTGAAAGGCAGAATGTTCTCCTTCCCACTGCTCCCTTAGCCGCACATTATATCTCTGCAGTGATAACAAAAGGCAACAAGATATGTTATCTTAAAGGGCTGTGTTTGCAGCAATTAGGACAGGTGGGAGCATAATGTAAAAAATGCATAGAAAGTAGGTGCAAAGTAGAAATTCCATGATTTTACTGAATAAAGAGAAAAACATAAGACTTTCTCCTTTTCCTTTCCTTTCAGAGCAAACTCATTATTCTCTGTTGGTGTAATTCAGTTTTCAGAGGATGTTAAATTAACAAAAGTTTGGTCAAATTTCAACAGTATGATCACATTTTGATCTGGAAGAACTTATTCTATTTTACTTTTTCCTGTTAGGGAAAAAAGCAGCTCCAAATGTTTATGTTTACTTGTTTATTTGTTTTAGCTTTGCTCCATTGAAAATCCATTCAGATTTTTAGCTCAATGTGCTGTGATGTAGAAAGGAGATTTTCTGGCATGCTGGGATTGATCTTTACAGTAAGTCATTCACTAATGCCAAAATAACAACCAAACACCATATTTTTAAGAATTTTAAACTTAATTTAACCTGCATATGTCTTCTTGAGTACCAAATTTTGCAGAAACGCTGTTTGATACTCTGAAATGCATTTGTAGGCATGAAAGGAAGTGTGTACCACAGGAGTTCATCTTTTTTACTTTACTGGCTTTTTCGTATTACAACTACTGAAAAATTGGAACTTTTAATAATCAAATGCACTGGGGAGCATTGAACATAACGTGGCTAATGAAACGACCTGCTAGCCACAGCAATTCCCAACCTAGACTGAATTCAAAAATATAATTTATCTATTGATCCTCCATTGTTTTGTTGTTGTTGTTTGCTTGTTTGTTTGCTTGGAGTATTTCAGTGTAAAAGGAACAAAAAGACGGTGTTTTTATTTTAAACCGAATGGATGCAGCAGGCAAAGATCATTTATGAATTTCTGGATGAATAAAAATATGGACACTCTCCAAGGGTTAAAATTTCACTAGCTTGTTTTCCAGACAGCAGAAGAGATCTTTTAATTTATTTCATTTTATTATTATTTTTAAGTAGAAGGATAAAAGAAGAAGAAGAAAAAAAAAAGTAAAAAAGAAACCTCATTAAACAGAAGCAGAGACATGCTAGGAGGAAAATGAGGATGCCAAGTAAATTGTTGGTACAGATGGTATCCACCAACCAATCAAGTTGTTGGATAACATTCTTCTTTAGACCCACGGGGGAATAGGTAATGCATGGTAGAAAGGTTAGTGATACCTTCTAGGGCTTTTATGAGGCTTTCTATCGATCACAAACCTTTGTTGTCTAGGAAAAAGGTAAAAGAATATCTAGATAAATTGGAATCGACAAAGCTAGACAACTTAGAGAGAGAAATCTCTTGAGACGCCTGTAACCACAGAAGAAATATTGAAAGTGATACAATCAATGTAGCCAAGGAAGTCTCCGGGGAAAAATGACTTTACTCATCAGGTATCCATAGTTGGAGGCATGTGGCTGATATCAACTTGTTCTCATTCTCATTGAGGCTTCTATCCCTTCTCTATCTAATGCCATAATTTCAGAATGTATTGAGAGTTCATTCCAGTTTTAGGAGATCCAACAATCTTCTCAGCATTAGGAGAGATGAATAACTTCAAATAGAAGAGATATAAAACAGAGAAAAGAGAAAATGAATTTACTCTGCTACAAATGTCAGTCTTAACTTCAGCAATTGTTAAAGTAACGGAGATTACTATTAGAGTTCTTGAAAAATAGTTTAAAGACATTGCAATCTTAGCCTATGCAAGTTCATGTGTGGAAAGTCCCATTTGAGAAAATATATGATAAAATTCCATCAAGTTCACCAGGGGAAGCTTGTTGATGTAATGTTTTGGGTTTTCAACACCAATTCTCACACTATCCTTTTGCACAGAATGCTCAATATGCATCTAGATAAGTACATGATATGATAGGTAAACAGTTGGCTGATAGGTAAGATTTAAAGGGTTATTGTAAATGGACTTACATTCGGCTGGCTGCAGACACTGAGGTTCTGCAAGGCTTCATTTTAGGAAAATCTCATCAATGTATTTACAGTTCATCTGGATGCAGGACTTGTATGTATACTAAGTTTGCAGGGCATATTAAAGTAGGGGTTCTGCTGACTCCTTTGAGAATAGAGAGGTCTTGTGGAGAAACCTTGACAAATCACAGGGCTGGGCAATCACCAGTCACATGGAATTTATCAAGAGTAATTTTCAGATTCTGCAGGTGAGATGAGCAAACTTGAATGTATGCACAGGCCAGAGAGCACCCCTATGGAAAGGATCCTGGGGACTCTGGTCAATGGCAAGTTGAATGTGAGCCAGCAATATGCCTTGGCAACCAAAATGGCAACTGCCAGATGGGTGAGGAGAGGGATTGTCCCACTCTGCTCTATGCTGGTGTGGCTTCACCTTGAACACTGTGTACTCTTTTGGGCATCATAACATAAGGACATAAAGCTAGTTGGTAGTGTCAAAAGGAAGGCTAAAAAGATAGCGAAAGACTTAGAGGGCAAGATGTATGAGTAGTCACTGAGATCCTTTTATTTGCTCAAGCTAGAGAGGAGGAGACTGAAGGGAGGGTTCATGGTGGCCTACAGCTTTTTCATGAAAGGAAAAGTGTTTTCTGATTTCTGCTCTCTGGTGACAGCAATATTATCCAAAGAAAAAGCATGAAGCTGCATCAGGAGAAGGTCAGATTGGGAAATGGTTCTACACCTGAGGGTGATCAGGCACTGGAACAGGCTCTCTATAGGAGTGATCACAGACTCAAGCTGCCAAAGTTCAAGAAGTCTTTGGACAATGTTCTCAGGCATAGCACTTGATTTTTGGATCATCCTGTGTGGGGCCAGGAATTGGATTTTATGATCCTTGTGGATCCTTTACAACTTGGAATATCCTATGATTCTATAATACATTTATTTATTTCTCCAGAAGAAAAGGGAGAGATATCTGAAGAGAACAGATGCCTTCAGAAACAACTTAAAAATGAGTAAGTCACAATGTGTAATTTAGAAGACTCTGAAAGAAAAGGAAGACAAAAAATAAATACAAGCTGAAATGAGACAGCCTATTGAATTCACAGAAACTGAGAGGACTAGAGTCAGGAGAGAAAAACTACCTTTTTCACCAGTCTGAATTTTTTATTCTTCATCTACAAATGAGGCTCATCTTGCAGGTCTATTCTGTAGTCATTCACCTTACTTTAGTTGCTTTTTTGGTCTTCTGTGGATTGGCAAGTTTCCATTCATTATTAAGAGTTCATAAGGGACTTAACATGCTAACTTTTCAGGGCAAATCAGAATACTCTATCAAGTGCAGCACTTGAACCGTGGTCCTAGAGGCACGGTTTAAGAGCAAACTGAGACCACTCCTTGTTCTCATATGAACATGGGCTACATAGCGCTATAGTAATCTTAGGCTCAAAAAAAAAAAAAAAAAAAAAAAAAAAAAAAGCATTTTTTGTTAGTTTCATGGATCTGTGAAGTTAGATTCAGAGATTTCAGGTGCAATATGATGTCAGTAGATTTCACAATATTTCAATGGCTTTCATAATGTTTATATAACTTTGCCCTGATTTACAATGTGTAACTATTGTGATCAAGAACAAATTCAGATAGCATTTAATTCTGAGGATGTATTTGAATATTATGCTGCTATATTAGCAAGATCTTAACACTGTCTGCTACGAGTAATCTGACTATGGACATTCAGTAATGTAAAATGGAGATACGGAAGTTTCTATTGATCACATCTGGTACAGGCAGATAGCATTACACAGAAATCTAAATAAAATGCTTCTTATTTTAAAGGTTGTTAATAACATTCAAACTTTTGTCGCCTCTGTAATTATATGGTCTTCTTAACTCAGTGCTTGATACGTAAATGCTAGTATTCTAAAACTTCTACAGCTGACCTTTCATTGCTCACCTAACTTAGGGAAGGTCAAAAGTTGCACAATCCTTTGAAACAAATGATTTTTTATCTCTGAAAAAGTTCTGCTTAAGCAGTGTTTGAGAAATGAAGGCTGAAAATTATGAGAGCTTGGTTTCTACGCTGAAAATGTGTCCAGACATCTTCAGGATATATTTAAAAGTGAACCAGAGTTGTCTCCATTCCCATCATATGCTCCTATAACTGCTGAGTAAGTGACTCCCATGACTCTGACATTTATTACTCCAGGTAAACTGAGACTGCCATGGGAAAAATCTCCACCAGTGACAGCTGACCAGTGACAAACTACTGAAGATGACTTGTTTGTATGTCACTTCCTGCAGTGCTCTTAAGCATGGGTACATTTTCATAGAATCACAGAATGGCCTGGATTGAAAAGGTCCATAATGACCATCCATTTTCAACCTCCCTGCTGCGTGCAGGATTGCTGACCATCGGGCCAGGCTGCCCAGAGCCACATCCAGCCTGGCCTTGAATGCCTCCAGGGATGGGGCATCCACAACCTCCTTGGGCAACCTGTTCCAGTGCTTCACCACACTCTGTGTAAAAAACTTCCTCCTAATATCAAAGCGAAACCTCTCCTGAGAGACCAGAAAGCAAATGCAGTCTTCTAATGTAATAGATGAACAAAGGAGATCTGTGCCACAAGCCTCAAGAGTAGAGGAGCAGCAGTCTAGGGTTGTCTCATGTTGCTAGTGGGTGGTAGAAAAAAAAAAAAAAAAAAAAAAAAAAAAAAGAGTAATGCAGTGGAACTTACTTTTGGTTAGGAGTCTCAGTAGGTTTTGGCTTCTGATTTTTGTGCCACTCTTTTTTTTTTTTTCCCCAGAGAACTTTCAGTGAAGAAGGATTTCAAATTGCGAGGGGGTTTAGAGGACATGTGCAAAGAGATATTTACTGAATGCTGTGCTTTGCTCCCAGCAGTAACCCAGCCCCAAATAATTATTCACTCACTTCCCCAAGGTGGCATGGTGAAGAGAGTCAAAAAGGAAACAGTGAGAAATCTCAGGGGTTGAGGTAAAGACAGTTTATAAGGTAAAGCAAAAACTGCATGCACAAGAAAGACACTGTTCAACTGTTTCCAGAAAAGTGGGGCCTATCACACATCATGATTTATTGGGAAGACAAAACCCATCACTTTGAATGTCCCACTCTTTCTCCTCCTTTTCTTGCAGCTTTTATTGAAGAGTATATTGTCATACGGTAAAGAATATACCTTCTGTCAATTGGGATCAGCTGTCCTATCCGTGTCCCTTCCCTACTTCATGTGCAACCACCGCCTTTGTTGCTGTCAAGGCAGCATGAGAGAGAGACATAGCCTTGATGCTGTGTAAGTACTTTCTAGCTAAAGCACTTCAGGGCTTTTTTTGTTTGTTTGCTTGTATTCTTTTTATCTACAAATAAAAAACATAGCACCATGCAGGTCACTATGAAGAAAATCGTTCCAACCAAAACCAGTACATCAAAGTCTCTCTGATTTAAGCAACTCTGAATTATATCTGCAGTAGCTGAAGTCATTGTGGAATAGGCAAGGCTCCATTTCTTTCTTTGGCAAAAGACAGTATGGACACCATAACGCTCAGGACACACAGAGGGTGAAATGAAGAAAGAAGTGGCAGGACTTTGTAAAGTTACAGGATGCTCAATGAATGAATAAAATGCCTTTTTAATGGTTATGAAAACAAAATGCAAGGAATCAATGCAACCTGGGTTTGCCTCTCTTCAAAAAGTTGCCCATAACTCCAAGGGTGTGGAGATGCCCATCTCTCTCCACTACTTGCAAATGAAGCTTAAGATGCCCCTTTTTCTTACCTGAATCATTAAGTAGTTCTTTTAAATTTAGGTGAAAAGAATCAAAGCCTTCTTTCATAGAAACTTTGATCTGTTAAAATTAATTATCCCAACTTCACTTCATCCTGCCACAGTTCCCAACCACTCGAGTTTTCATATATGATGTTGAGTACAGAGGAGAATTACAGCTAATGAAAGAAGCCATGAGCAAGATGTATCTTTAGTTTTGCTCTTTTGTTTTGTTTTGTTTGTCTGTAAAGAGTGCTGATGGCAATATTTTCTACAGGAATTATGAGACAAGCAAGTCTAGACCTGTAGTTCTCACAAGAGGGAACAGACTTGTATGTCTCAGTCCAGATCTGATTATCTGTAACTGTGTGAAGATTCATCCATGTAAATCCAAAGGTATACAGTGATAGGACCGTCGCACTCAGAGGAGAATACACAGGTATGCATATTACTTCAGGCTGAAAGGTTTAAAATTACAGCGTTGTTGGAAGAACTGCAGTTCCTAGAGTGGCCCTTAGGGCATAAAGCTCTACTGTATCAAATGATAAAGCCTCAGCATGTGAATATAAGGACAATAATACTGAAGGTTTTACATATTTAATTTCCTGGCAGAGAACAAGCTACAGTGATTTAAGCACTTGTTTGTCTTATCTGGGACCATTTGCTTATGCTGCTTTTAGTACCAACGATGATATACTAAAACCTTTTGTTTGCAGGGGTACAAAATAAGAACTTATCTTCTAATAACAGCAGTTTTGCTATGTTTATGTCAGTGCTGCAGTACATGAGGACTGGCACGTCTCTGCTGATTTAAATTCTCCTGAATACCAACCTTCCAGAGCTGTAAATAGGAAGAGGTTAAGACCAGATCTTTCAGCTCAGATGAAGTTGCTTCATTGTTTATTATTGTTTAGTTACAGTCAAATTACTGATGTCCTCAACATTGCTGGGGCTCCTGCATGATGCAAGCCACGTGAGTGAGATAGTGGGAAACAAAGAGCAAAATAATAATGCAGAGAAGAATAGTGTTCTTACCACTTGCATACACAATTGTAAGGGAACTAAAGCCCAGAATAGTGCAACAAAAACTGTTTTTTTTTTTTTTTTTTTTTTTTTTTTCTTTTTTTCTTTTCCTCTTGTTCATGCATTATTTGAAAATGTGTTGCATCGGAGAGGGAAAAAAAAAAATACATCCCATGTTGAGATGTCAAAGTGCAGTGGGTTTTTTTGTTTTGTTTTGTTTTTTGTTTTTCTGTTTTGTTTTGTTTTTCCTTAAGCATATAAAATATTAAGAATGCTCAGTAAAAGGCATTAGGGAAGATGCTTGGATAAGAAGATAAAAAATTAATTTTAATGCACAGAAGGCTAAGTAATACACTTGTTTCACAACTTCAATCAATTTTAATATTTTAGCATTTGAAAGTAGTGTCGCTCCAGTAGTAATTTTAAAGTTGCTTGCATTTCTTAACTAACACATGAAGTTGTTTTTCTCCCTTTGCTTCTCTTCCACGCTTTCTTTCTTTCCAATACATGTAAGAGACTGTTTCTTGGTAACTAACAGTATGAGGTGATTAATGGATTCCTTCATTTTATGGTGTAGTATTTCTTCTCTACTTTTTTCATGTCTGAGAATAGAGGGTACTTGCAAATAAACAGAGAGAAAAATAAGTGCTCTGAAGGCATCTTAAAATCACCCCAACTAAGTTGCCTTGGAAGACTGTATGGACATTGTCAGAGTACTCTTCAATTAATTGCATAGAAGAAAGCAACCTACAGGAGCCAATGTGCAGGCTATAAGGACGCAGACTGGAACTGAATTGAAGATAAATGTGTTTAGGTCAAACATTCCCATGGCTTTGATTGTATTATCATTACTGTCTGGATGATCTAATTTAACGCTGTCTCATTCATATCTGCTTGGGTGCGCTGCCCCACTAATGTTCTGTATATACACACTTAGAGAGAAGACCTTTGCGTGTCAATAAAAGCAAAAACAGAAAAGCAAAGAAGAACGTTAAAGAGGAATAATAAAAAAAAGAAATAAAGGAACACATAATCGATTCACCCATTATTAATCCAGGAATGGCTCCAGGAAAAAGGTCAAACAAAAAATAGCTTTAAAAATAATTTAGAAACAAGTTCTGTTCTGATTTCCAAGTAGATCTCTGAGGTTCAAGGAATATTTTGTTTTGTTTTGTTTTGTTTTGTTTTTGTTTTGTTTTGTTTTGCTTAACAGTGCTCCTCTTGGATGCCAGGTAAAATGCATTTATTTTCATCATTAACTGTTCAGCTATCAGTGAAAGAGGTTAAGTTGTCTGCCTTGTACCTTCTTTCAGGCATTTATCTCTAAAATCACATACCTGACTCATTTTATAACACAAATAGTGATGGGCAAGTCATTTCCCCTACATTTTCCCCATAATTTTATTTGAAAGCAGAAGAGATTTAAGTTTATGTGGAGAACTCTCAGAAACCATGTACTTCTCAGGCAAAGGAGTACTCTATTTGTGCCTAATAACCTCTTACAGAAGTAGATAGCATAGAAATAGAACAGTGCACATTAGAAAAATTTCAGTGTGTACTATAGATAAATATACCAGCCTTTATCGATCACATCTGCTGCTTCATTATACAAAATATCCCAGCCTATTGAAGATAGATTTCCTAATCATCATGCCATCATAGCACTTACAGAATGAAAAGACTAAGTACCATTTATAATGTTATGGCATAGAGAACTGGGATTTTGTTTGTTATTATTATTATATCGTATTTTATTTTAAAAAAATATTAAGCCTACATTCACAGCAGCTATGAAATTAAGAGTGATTTTCAGTCACAGAAGAATTTAAGGAAATACAATTTTTTCTTTAATATGTGTAACTTCTTAAAAAAAGAAAAGGAGAAAAAAAAAAAAAGAAGAAGAAGAAGCAGAAACATTATGGCTAAATGTGGCCATTCGCTCAGGAAAAAATCCTGCTTTCACAGAATCACAGAAACACCAAGGTTGGAAAAGACCTACAGGATCATCCAGCCCAACCATCCACCTATCACCAATAGTTCTCACTAAACCATGTCCCACACACAATGTCCAAACATTCCTTGAACACCCCCAGATCAGTGACTCCACCACCTTACTGGACAGCCCATTCCACTGCCTGACTACTCTTTCAGAGAAGTAGTATTTCCTAATGTCCAGCCTAAATCTCCCCTGGTGCAGCTTGAAGCCATTCCCTCCTATCAGCAGTTACAAGAGAGAAGAGGCTGACCCCCAGCTCACTACAACCTCCCTTCAGGTATTCATAGAGAGCAATGAGGTCTCCCCTGAGCCTTCTCTTCTCCAAACTGAACAATCCCAGCTCCTTCAGCTGCTCCTCATAAGACTTGTGCTCCAGACCCCTCACAAGCTTTGTTACCCTTCTCTGGACACATTCTAGGGTCTTTCTTGCAAAGAGGTGCCCAAAACTGAACACAGTACTTGAGGTGCAGCCTCGCCAGAGCTGAGTACAGGAGGGCAATCACTTTCTTGTTCCTTCTGGCAACATGCCTTCTGATGCAAGCCAGGATGCCATTGGCCTTCTTGGCCACTCGGACACATACTGCTGACTCATGTTCAGTCGATCATCAATCAATACCCCCAAGTCCATTTCCTCTACATAGTCTTCCAGCCACTCCACCCCAAGCCTGTAGTGTTGCCTGGAGTTGTTGTGGCCAAAGTGCAGGAACCAGCATTTGGTCTTGTTGAAACTCATCCCATTGGCTTCAGCCCAGCTATCCAGCCTGCCCAGATCCCTCTGTAGGGCTTTGCTATCCCCAGGCAGATCGATACTTCCAGCCAACTTGGTATCATCTACAAACTTACTGACGGTGCACTCAATGCCCTCATTCAGGTCATCAATGAAGATATTGAAGAGGACAGGCCCCAGCACCAACCCTTGGGGAAGTGACCACTTGTGATCAGTTGCCAGATGGATTTTTCCATTCACTACCACTCTCTGGGCCTGGTCTTCCAGCCAGTTCTTTGTCCAGACAAGAATGTACATGTCCAAGCCACAGGCTGCCAGCTTCTGCAGGAGAATTCTTTGAGAAACAGTGTCAAAGGCTTTGCTGAAGTCTAGGTAGGCTATATCAACAACCTTTCCTTTGTCTACCAGACAGGTCAAAAGATCATAGAAGGAAAACAGGTTGGTCAAGCAGGACCTTCCCTTCGTGAATCCACGCTGTCTAGGCCTGATCCCCCAGTTGTCCCACACATGCCGCGTGATCTTTCTCAAGACAGTCTGCTCCATAACCTTCCCTGGCACCAAGGTCAGGCTAATTGGCCTGTAGTTCCCCAGGTAATCAAATGCTTCATAGGCAAAGAGGTTCCTGAATTTTCCAAACTAATCTATCTATATTATAGGTATATATAATGATATATGTAATTATTATAATTTTCTCTTCCTCTCTCTCCATCTTTTCTTCCCTTCCTCTTTTCCTCCCTTCCTTCCTCCCTCCCTCCCTTCCTCCCTTCATAGAATCATAGAATCATAGAATCACAAGGTTGGAAATGACCTATAAGATCATCCAGTCCAACCGTCTCCTCATCACCATTGCCACCACTAGTACTAAACCATATCACGCAGCACGTCATCCAGACACCTCTTGAACACTGCCAGGGACGGCGACTCCACCACCTCCCTGGGCAGGCCATTCCAGTGCCTGACTACTCTCTGAGAGAAGTTCTTCCTTATGTCCAACCTAAACCTCCTCTGGTACAACTTGCGGCCATTGCCCCATGTCCTGCTCGTTGCCTGGGAGAAGAGGCCAAATCCCTCTTCACCACAGCCTCCCTTCAGGAAGTTGTACAGTGCACTGAGGTCTCCCCTGAGCCTCCTCTTCTCCAGACTGAACAATCCCAGCTCCCTCAGACGCTTCTCATAAGACTTGTGCTCCAGACCCCTCACCAGTTTTGTTGCCCTTCTCTGGACACGCTCCAGGACCTCAACAACTTTCCTGTAGTGAGGAGCCCAAAACTGAACACAGTACTTGATGTGCGGCCTCACCAGTGCTGAGTAGATGGGGATGATCACCTCCCTGCTTCTGCTGGCCACACTGTTTCTAATGCAGGCCAGGATGCTGTTGGCCCTCTTGGCCACCTGGGCACACTGTCGGCTCATGTTCAGCTGAGCATCAACCAACACCCCCAGGTCCTTCTCCACACTTACCAAGCCACTCACCCCCAAGCCTGTAACGTTGCATGGGGTTGTTGTGCCATAAGTGCAGAAATCGACACTTGGCCTTGTTGAACCTCATCCCATTCACCTCAGCCCAGCGGTTCAACCTGTCTAAACCCTCTGAAAGGCCGCCCTACCCTCAGGCAGATCCACACCACCTCCAGCTTGGTGTCATCTGCAAACTTGCTGAGCGTGCACTCAATGCCCTCATCTAGGTCATCAATAAAGATATTAAACTAGATGGGCCCCAGTACCGACCCCTGGGGGACACCACTTGAAACGGGTCGCCAGCTGGACTTCACTCCATTCACCACAACCCTCTGGGCACGGCCTTGTAGCCAGTTCCTTACCCAAAGTAGTGTATATCTGTTCAGACCATAGGCAGCCAGTTTCCCCAGAAGAAGCTTGTGAGGGACCGTGTCAAAGGCTTTGCTGAAGTCTAGGAAGACATGAACAGCCTTTCCCTCATCTATCAGACTAGTCACCCAGTCGTAGAAAGAGATGAGGTTGGTCAAGCACGACCTGCCTTTCACGAACCCATGCTGGCTAGGCCTGATCCCCTGGACACTGCGTACACGCTGTGCAGTCTCATCCAAGATGATTTACTCCATAACCTTCCTTGGTACTGAGGTCAGGCTAACAGGCCTATAGTTCCCCAGGTATATAGTTCCCT
>NW_024962253.1:2943381-2946784 GCF_019238085.1 Lagopus leucura
GCCTGTGTCTGATAACCCAAGCACAGATGCTTTGACAAGGCAGCTGTTCATGAAACAGAGCTTTATCACACGAAATCTGGTAATGTATCTGTGCTCCACAGTCAATTTCAGTCATATCCAAGATGGGCATGTAGGGGATCAGGCTAGAAATAAAATGTTCTGATGAAAAATAGCTGATAACTTTGCACATTCTTCATCTGAAAAATGAGTTTTCATTATATTCAAATTTGCATGTAGGCATTGTCTATTTTATGATTTTTCTGTTTTTTGAAGTCAGTAGTTTGAAACAGAATAAAATAATTGTTTTAAGTTCTTTGTTCAGAATTACTTCTGAAATGACATGTGAATTAAAGCAGAATTTGAGTGGCATTTTAATTTACAATGTCAATTTGATGTAAAATGTGTGTTTCATGTCAGCTTTTCAAAATGAAATGTTTCATTTCAAATTAACTTTTTGATCGAATTTTAATCTGTCAAAACATTTTGTTTTCATAGAAAAGAAAAAAGATAATTTCCCTTTTCTGTATCTGTTTCTTTCTGCAATTCAGTTTGTTATTTTTTTTAATCATTCCAAAATAGCATATATATATTTTTTTTTAATAGCTGTAATATGGTTTTCAAGGTGAGATAAATGTTATTTTCACTAATTACAACACAGATTATTCTTAAGTATATGCAATTGCTATAGAATTCTGAAGACAGTTATGGAATGTTAAACAAACACCTTACTACAGCTGTACAATTTCCCAAATTTATCTTTCATTTCCCTCTAATGAAGACTCAAATAAATTAAAAAGTTTTATGCCCAATCTGTTCACACTACAATTAAGTGACTTTAAGGTCCCTGAAAGATCTTAAAATATTTTGAAAACTATCCTCAAAATTTTAAATATAATGGAGGGAATTATTTACGTAATTTATAAACAAGTTGATTTTTGTTTTGTTTTGCTTTGTTTTGTTTTATTATTATTAACAACAAGAACACAAAGAAGATTAAATTAAAAGCAAAGAGGTTCTAAATTTCAGTAGTAATTATCCACCTATTGGAGTTTGAATTGGTATTTTTAATATCACTCCTAATTCTAATCTAAAACAGTTTAGACTGGAATTTTTAGGAAGTTGAAAAATATGCTTCTGTTACTTCTAGCTTGTTTGTTGTTGTTTTTGTTGTTGTTTTTCCAAAATGTAATTAAATTATTTTTTTAACAATATTACAGAGTTAAAAATATAACAACTTTGAAAATAATAACAAGTGTTATAAAACAGACTTGTCTTAACAAAAGCAGAAGGAATTATTTTTGTTATTAACCAAACCAATTTACTCATTTCCCTATAGTCATGTTCCTAAAATAGGAGTAACTTCAGGCCACAGTCTTATTTATAAAATATATTACCAAAGAAAATACATATCCTATAATACAGACAGTTAAAAACAATGAAGTTCATACTCCTGTTTATGCTTTTTTCAAATAGCTTTATTTAGTATTTTTTCATAAAGGGACCTAAGATAGCCTTACATATATACTGTGGACAGTATTTTGCATATGAACTATAGTAACTGATAACTAAATGTTGCCCAGATAAAACTCAAACTTATTAAAATATTTATAAATCTTAGTTGAAATAAATATTCATAATAGACTTCATCATGGACTCCCTCTGACAGCCATTTTGAGAAAATCTTTTGTATTTGTACAATGAATTAAGGCAATTATTGTTTATACTTCTGGAAGCCCCAGAGGCTCCATTATGTTGCAGTCTCTGGAAGGACATTTTAAAATACAGTCCTTGGCCCTGAAAATCTTGTAGCTGCATGGGAGAAAAAAAGAAAAAAGAACAAAAGGAGAGAAAGAAAGAAAGAAGAAAAAAAAAAAATGGAGGGGGAAAAATGAAGACCAGAGAAATATGCAAAAAAACCGAAGACATGAATTAACTCTCTAGAAGTTCTCATTTGATAGAAAAATTGCTACTCCTGATTTCTAAAACTGAATATGATATTTAGACGTTGAGATATAAACATATTCCCTACATATTTTCTTGACAGGTGATATCACTACAGCCTGGTGTATATATCATTATGTATTGGTTACATCTCATACAGAGTTGATTTTCCTCGCAGTGGTAAGATGTTGTGTTTTGATTCTGGGATAAAAATAATGTTGATAACATACCAGTGACTTAGTTGTTTCTGAGCAGTGCTGCACCGAACCAAAGACATTCTAGCATCTTATGCTGCCTTGCCAACAAAGGGGTTGAGGGTACACAAGGAGCTGGGAAGAGTCAGAATCAGAAAAGCTGACCTGAACTGGCTAAAGCATGGGTGGCCAACATTTTGACTTTCCTGGGTCACATGGAGGAAAAAGGAACTGTCTTTGGCTGTATAAATTGCCTTGAAATTGATGCCTCCTATTTATTTCCATGGAAATAACAACAGATAAAAGGATCATTATAGCGTTGTTTGATAGAGCAAGTTCTCAGCTACAAAACATGATGTTTCAACATAGTCACCAGCATTAGTTCTGCATTTTCATCAGCAATGTGCTGTGTTTATAAAACTCTGTACCAGTGGAAGTAACCCACTGTCACCCAGCTAAAACACACCACCTAAAGTCTCGCTGGTGCTCATATCCACTGTTTCATCTCCATAAACCTTCAGCAAGTGTCAATGAATGTCAATGGGTGCCATTTTTTCTACATGGAGGAATTTACTGACACACATTTTTCTCATATGCACTTCTATGTCAAACACCATTTTGTTAGAATGTCCATCTAGTGCCAGTCACATAGCAACAAAATATAATGGAATACTGATGAGAAGGTTCAGCCTCTACTGCCATACCACCAACATCTGCCTCTGACATCATGGGCCAACATAATAAAATAGGAAGCATTACTTTTGGAGCAGCTCTTGTAAAATATACAGTACCTTAACTATAAGTAACATTTTTTTTTTAATTTTCAGTATTTTTCTTAAAATATTTAAAGAAAGAGTAAGAAAATTATACAACTAGTGGCGTATTTGATCTTACTTTTGTGAAACTATTGCATGAAGCTGTTTTGATGGCAATGGATGCAATTCATAGTTAGCTCTCAGAGTCTTCATCAGAGATTTTTGATGAAATTTTATATTTCTGCTTCATCCTTGACAGTTGTTCACAAAAGTATGGCACACTGCCAAAAAGCAATTGCATGAATAAGGTGTGGTTGTGAAGTTGTGGATGTTTATCACAGGTAAGAGAGGTCTTATGAATCAGATGTGAATATCTGACTGCAACTCTATACATTCTGATTGAAAATGTGCAGGTCATGTACTTATATCAACTGAAAATGGTGTCAAACATAAATTGATTTTTTCTTTCTCTTCTCTTCTCTTCTCTTCTCTTCTCTTCTCTTCTCTTCTCTT
>NW_024962253.1:2946794-3010483 GCF_019238085.1 Lagopus leucura
TTCTCTTCTCTTCTCTTCTCTTCTCTTCTCTTCTCTTCTCTTCTCTTCTCTTCTCTTCTCTTCTCTTCTCTTCTCTTCTCTTCTCTTCTCTTCTCTTCTCTTTTCTTTTCTTTTCTTTTCTTTTCTTTTCTTTTCTTTTCTTTTTTCTTTTCTTTCTGTAGTCTTAGATCGTAGAATAATTTGAGTTGGAAGGGATTTTTAAGATCAGCTAGTTCCAACCCCGTGCTATAGGTAGCAACACGTCCCTCTAGACGAGGATGATCATAGCCCCATCCAGCCTGGCCATGAACACCTCCAGGGAGGGGGCATCCACAGCCTTGCTGGGCATCTTGTTCCACTGTCTCACCACCCTCACAGTAAATAATTTATTCCTAGTATCTAGTCTATATCTACCCTCTTCCAGTTAAAAACTATTTCCCCTTGATCCACTGAATAGAGAGGAGCTCTGTCCTCTACTCTTGAATAGGTCTTGAAACCTTTTCTCAAACTCCCTTATGAAAACAGAAAGCACAGAAATGCCTATTCTTTACTGGTTAGAGCCCTGTTTGGCCAGTGTATCAAAATATATACAATATTTGCTATCAGTTGAATTAGCACAGCACAACACTGCACTCTGCATGCCCAGCTTTCATTGTTAGTAATACACTGTTGGTTTGGCTGTTGCTGAATAATGTGTGCATATGCTGGGCAGGGAACAGCCTCACTGCAGGACCTATAGTCTGCAAGTGACTCTGCGGAACTCTGCGGAGATGTTCCATACCATGTGGTGTCATGCAAAAACTATAAAACTGAGAGGAGTTGGCTAGGAAGTGTAGGGAAGATTTATGTACACATATATATGCACGTAGAAGTATGTATATACATAGACATACATATATGCTTACTTTACAATTATTTTTTTTTCTCTTCTTTTTCTTAGTAAATAGTTTTTTATCTCAACCCAAAAGTGCTACTTTTTTTTTTTTTTTTTCCTCACCATCATCTCCCTAAGAAGGGGGAGTGAGAGAAAGGCTGTGTGGTGCTGAGCTGCCTGCTGAGTTAAACCACAGCACATTGAAAGCAATTGTAGATCTCCATAGATATCAGCACAGTTTGAATTTTCATTAAAAAGAGCATGTTTATACATATGGACGTGTGCATTAAGAATGAGTAGAGAGTATTTTCTTCTCACACAAAATTTCACTTGATAACAAAACATGCAGAAGGACATGGTGCTGAAGTGCTTCAATAAACTCAAAATGCAATATTAATGACTTAAGGTTTACCTGAAGGTTTTTTGTTTTTTTTTTTTTTTTTTTTTTTTGTGTGTGTGTGTGTGTTTATGAGTATGTTATACAATGAGAGAAAAGGTAAAAAAAAAAATGAAGACATTCTGCTTTAGTCAAAACAGAGCACTCCGTTAGGATGGAGTTTAATTTTTTCTTTAGGTAATTTCATAAGAAATGTTTCAAGTAAAAATTTTTTTTCTCCCTAATCTAGATCAAATAAAAATATATAAAACTGGTGGCATTTCGTCCAAAAACTATTATTCTTCAGTCATGACTAGTAGATGCACACAGCTTTTTCTGTTTCTGTAATTCAAGGCCAGTATTTTGAAGCTGTGTTTCTTCATTATATGAAACAACTAGTGGAATAATTCCAAGAAAATTTTGTGTAATCTGTATACACAAATCATTGCACTCCTCACTCTCTTTGTTGTCCCTGCTAGTCCTCTTTCTGTTTCCATGTAATTTGTTCCTCTTGTAGCCTCTTATGAAACCTGCCAAACACTAATTTTCAATAAGCAGTTCTCTAAATTAATCACATACAGGGAATCAATTCTCCTTGCTCTGAAATTTCACCAAAGAGGGAAAAATAAATGCAAAGAAATATTTTTTTTCTTGTAATTTGGGTTTTGTTATGTTTCTTATATTCATTTAGGTCTCTCATTTTCATGGTTTTTTTTTTTGTTTGTTTGTTTTTTGTTTGTTTGTTTGTTTGCTTTTTTTTAACTAGCATGAGGAAAATATTCTCCAAACACTGCATTATTTGAATTTACACTGCTGGTTTATTTTAACTGATACAATTTTCAGTATGTTCTTAAAGTAAAAATGGAAGCAGTATTTATTTATTTGACTAATATACTGGGACTGGAGAAGGCCAAAACAGTCAGTAAAGACTGGTAAAGTTTCCATGAACAGGGAGTTTTCCTGGAGGTTTTATCATAAATCAGCCATCAGTTTCTAAGTGTAATCTCCTCTTTTCTGCTTCATGCTGAGAGTAGTTGAAGATAGAGGGCTATTTTTAAAAACATTATCTTCTTTACCATATACTGTCAAAATCTGCATCCTTCTACCAGTCCTCAGTGATGAAGATAAGCTCCCTATCTCTGCCCAACAATATATGATGGGCATGGTCCACTGAGTGGTATGCAATGAAGATTGATTCCCACAGTACACTGAGTTAAAATCAAGTCAATAGAATCATTTTCTGAAGATAATTATATCTAGAAATCATCCTAGATAAACAGACTTTGGTTTTATAAATATGAATACAGGTTGTTGGAGCTGTTGGGGAAAAATAGCAAGTAGAAACTGGTTAATTCAGAGATGGTTCCCCTTAGCATGTGAGTGTTCTAGCTGGCTGTAGAACTTGTGCCAAGACCTGTTAGTACAGCAGTTCAGGATCTAAAATGAAGCTCAGTCCATTTCTGACTAGTTGCCCATTTGAATCAGTACAAGCTGAACTGGAACCTAGCATAACCTAGCGTCTGGTGATAGGTTATGGCAGTATGTAGAACTCCAAAATGCAGGACTACTATGTATGGGGTCAAAAGGATTAAGTACAAAAATATAGGCTCCACCACCTAAATCGGTTGCTAAGGAGACCTTTCTGTGCTGATCTGTAGAATTGTGCCAGTGCTCCCATTCTTGCCAGTAGCATCTTATTTTCAAAAGTTGTTTGTGCTAAAGCTTTCAGTGATCTGTCTCTTAATGCCATCTACATCAGAGAAACCACAGAAAATGAGATAATCTGTGTGGCCATTCTTCCAGAGATAATTTGTAACCCGAAGTTACTCTGGATTTCAGAATTAGCTTTTTCTAAACTGATTTTCCCTTAACTCTTCTCTCTTATTATTCCTCTCTGTTTTTGATATGACAGAAATTAACTGATGATCAATGACCCAGATAAACATGATCTGGACTACGACACCGTGTATCGGGTAGGACAATAATGATTATTCTTCTGTCAGTATTAACTCTTCACGCTTCTAGTGTCTGCAGTCAAATAATAATGTATTTGTCAGGAGTATACTTTCTACCTTATCCAACCTATCTGAAAGAAATAATTAAGCATGTAAAAAACATGTTAAATCACTGAATTTCCACAAGGCATTAATGTAGTACAAACTATCCATGCAAATAGTTATTTGGGCAAATTGTCTGCTGGTCCAGCCTCATTGGCTTTAATAAGTAGAGAACTCAGCTGAGGTTCCCAAAGGAATGTTGGATTTTAAATAGACACTGTATTCAAATTTAGCTAATAAAATTAGCTAAAAGGTAATAATGAATTAAGACTATACTCAAACATATAAAGGATTGTCTCAGTTTTTCATGTGTCTGTATTTCTCAGACAATTACTCTTAAAAAATAAATTAGCGGAAAATATTTGTATCTATTTCCCAGTTTTTACATACTGAATTAATGGAAATATCCGTTAGTTTTTTGTTTGTTTGTTTGTTTTGTTTTTTTTCCATGTAATTTTTTGGAGTGATATGCCCAATAATAGAAAAGCATTATATCATAAAGAAAGGAACATAAAGTAAAATACCATCCTCATCATCCTTGGTCTTGCACTGCCTCTCACTTTGTTCCCCATGTTCCCTAAAAGCAAAATCTAAAAATTAAAAAAAAATGTAACCAAGTTTAAGCCCTATTAATATAAAGGAAGAAATTTCCTTCACTAATGGCAATCAATTGTTCTAAGAAGAAAAAATGGTACTAAGTATAATGTGATGCCAAATACAAAAAACAAACAAACAAACAAACAAACCAAAAAAAAACCAAAACCACAAAAAACCAACAAAACGCACAAGAAAAATGCTGCTCATCTCTAAGCCCTTCTGTTCCTTGAAGTGAAAACTCATTTTAAGAAGATTATGCTGCATATATTAGAAGATGGGCTGATATTCTGCATTCATACTCTACTGGGGCTTTGGCAGTAAAAGGGAAAGGAAGAGAAAGAAAATAACAAAGCCAAAAAACATTTGTTCCTATTTACCTAATACACTAATATGAAGCATAAGTTCCTTTCATTCATTTAGACTTTAATGTATATGTAATCTGATGGATTTTTCAGTTGAAAAGGAGTCCTATAGTACTTTCAATGGGCAAGAGTACTACAGAGGGGAATAAGGTGGCATTTGAATGAGTTCCAAATACAACATACACTATATAATTTTCCTGATTTAAGACAAACAAACAAACAAACAAACAAACAAAGAAGATTAGATTCTCTACAAAAATAATAGATAATAATAATAATAATAGATAAAAAATAATAGATTCTCTACAAAATAATTCCGGAGTTGTAGAAATATATAAGAAAGTTTAATTTCTTTACTGCATGAGGGACAGGGAATATATCTCTAAAGTATGAGTAGTTGAATGCGAGCTTCTTAATGAATTTGTAATGAACAAAGCTCTTTCAATTCATACCCAAGGAAGATATTGCTGGGGTTGGTGTTGAAATCTTAAATAAGAAATTGTGTGTCTGTTCTCTACCTTAATTATCTCTTAATAGTATTTTTGCCATGGGAATTGACTCTAAGTTTTAGATTAGAAATAATATTTGCTGTTAATTTTTTAGTGTTTATTAAACTAGTTTATAACTAAACTTTTTGCAGTTGCAACTGCAATGCTTTGTCCAAATCTTTTTCCTACACATCTAATTTATTTTTCAAAATAAATTAATACAAATTTGGGACCTCATGAATTGAAATCACATTTTTCTATAGTTTTGTTGTGAATAAAGGGTTGGGCCCAATGACCTCTAGCTCTTCCAGAAGAAATTCTATGATTCTATGATTCTATGATTCTAAATTACTATTTCACAGTTATTTTATCTGATGCTTTGTTGTGCATTTTATTTCATTTTACTGTTTTATTTCATTAACATTAGTAGTAGTGATCTGGAAAGAAGTAAGGGACTGATCCAAAATTATTACATTTTTAATGATTTTGTATTGTTGGGAGGAATTAATTTGAGTTGCTGTTGGATGTAAAATAAACTGGGTATATTTTCTAAATTATGCTTTTCCCTTCTTGTAAAATTTATAAAACTTTAGAATACCACAGAATTTCCCATCTCTCTCTCCTCCCTCTCTCTAAAAAAATAAATAAACAAACAAATAAATAAATACAGGAGCACCATGATCCATGATCTGAATGAAGGGATTGAGTGCACCCTCAATGAGTTTGCAGATGACAGCAAATTGGCTTGAATTGTCAATCTGCCTGGAGTAGCAAGGCCTTACAGAGGGACCTGGACGGTCTGGATCACTGGGCTGAGTCCAATGCAGTGAAGTTCAATGAAACCAAATGTTGGGTCCAGCACTTTGGTCACAACCTCATGGATTTCTATAGACTTGGGACTGAGTGGCTGAAAGGCTATGCAGAGGAAGAGGACCTGGGGATGTCTGTAAATGTTCAGCTGGACATGAACCAGTAGTATGCCCAAATGGCCAAGAAGACCACTGGCATCCTCAATTGTATCAGAAATAGTGTTGCCAGTAGGAGCAGGGAGGTATAATCCTCCTGTGTCAGCTTTGGTAGGACCACATATTGAATGGTGCATTCAGTTCTGGACCCCTCATTACAAGAAAGATATCAAGGTGGCCCTGGAGTATGTCCAGAGAAGAGCAACAGATGTAGTGAGAGACATCTGGAGCAGAAGTCCTGTGGGGAGCAGCTGATGGAGCTGGGATTGTTCAGTCTGGAGAAGAAGCTCAGGGGAGACCTTATCACTCTCTACAACTTCCTGAAAAGAGGTAATACAAGGTAGAGGTCAGCCTCTTCTCCCAGGTCTCAGCAATAAGATGAGAGATAATGGCCTCCAGTTGTGCCAAGAGAGGATTTGATTGGATTTTAGGAAGAATTTCTTCATAGAAAGAGTGGTTAGGCTTTGGAACATGCTGTCTAGGGAGATGGTGGAGTCCCTGTATGTGTTGGAAAGGTTATAGAACTTAGGAACATGGTTTAGTGGTTAGGTGGATGTTTGGATGAGATGATCGTAGAGATCTTTTCCAACCTTAATGATTATTTGATTCTGTGTTTCTCTGAATTTACAAATATGTACATGCACTTGGTTTGAGTTAAAATAAACACATTTGGCTGTGAAGAAATTAAGAACCAATTTTCATTTTTGTCTTTCATGTTTAAGTGTCTTATTTTAATTGAAATACAAGTAAGTTAGACTTCTGATTATAAGGCTACCTCATAAAATTAAATTTATACTCCTAAATTATTTATGCTTTGACGTTATTGTTGTTATACAAAAGCAAATAAACAAAAAAAATCCATTCTTCTATCCTCTAAAGTGTACATGGTTTTACACAAGTGAAAAAAAAAAAAAAAAAAAAAAAAAAAAGATTGAAGTTTGTCTTCCATTACTGAGCTTAAATTCTTACTGAAATAGAGACACAAAAAAGACTAATAAACAAACAACAATAACAAGAAAAAAATATCCCATATCATTTAAACTGGACAAAATGCACTTTAATTTGAGGTTTTCTAACTGTTGTCTAAGAAATTAACTCAAATAACAGTTTAGTTTAAGTCATAAACAAGACAGAATATGAATGTGTGTACATATATACATGGCTTTGTTGAAGTACTTCTGTCCCTGGAACTCATCTACCTCCTCCAATCTTGGAGTGCCGGAGCCTAGGCACCTGATCAGGAAATCTTGAAATGCAGTTCATGAAAGTTGAACAGTTCAGAAAACATACGTTCCATCTAATGTTTTATGCATACCTACAGGTCGATAATGTTATTTATCATTGCAGCTTACTGGCATGTAGACAGAACCCGAGAGGGGAACGCAGGGCTTTAAGCCAAGGGGAAGTACAAACAAATGACAACCCAGCAATACAGTGCATCTATTTGTTGGCAATTATCAGTTTGTGAGTAACTACCAGGAAAGCAGTGGAAAAAAAATGACCTAATGGCCACAGGTGATGGTTAGAGACCTCTGTGAGTTCTGTGGAATAGCTGTGGAAGAAACTTGTTAACTGTGAGTCAAAGTAAATAATTCTGAATTTAGCAGCAGTAACAAAATATTTCACAGCTTACATGTAGCAGCTACAATGACATTCCACAATGTCAAGAAATGCCATAAAATTAACAGAAGAAACAAGTGTCCAAATTAATGAAACTCTATTGAATATTTTGTTTATTTATGGCTGCCATCTCAAGTATTAATCAGATAAATTAGTTGAAATTTTCCCGTGTAAGTAATAATAGCAATACTGAGGCTATACTACCTAATGTGCCACGTGTATGAATAAATGAATCATACCAAATTACCCTGCAGGAAAATAATGTACTCACCTATTGCAAACATTACTGTGTACATAGGACATATTGCACTATCAGCCCTGCTTTCCAGAATCCAGGGCCAGACTCAGTTGAAATAAGCTGAGCACTTGGGAATTAGGAAGGGAAGAGAGGATGACATGAAATAAAATCACCAGTGGTTTGCAAGTGAAGTGACTGGTAGGCACAAGAGTAGTTGGCATTGAAGCTCAGTAGTTTAGTAATTGCTTTCCTTTGAGCATTCCTTTAAACCATGGCCTTGCAAATGCTGGTCCCTGGAGTGTTCTTGGATATTCTCATGAGACACCTTTCAGAATGGAAAGCTTTGTATCACATTTCTTGAGGTGGCATTCTCTCCTAATTGCAGCCCAGTCTGTTAGACTTAAGAAAAGCATAGGTTTGTCTTGGCTAGATATTTCCTTAGCATATTTATGACTGATCTTATGCAGAAAACCATGCATTTAAAGAAGAGTCTACAAACAAGAAAAAAATTCAGGTTGCATGAGAAATTAGAGAAACTGTGAGAAAAGCTAGAGGGACAATCTAGAAATCTTTCCTTTAGGGAAACCTAGATGGATATAGATAAGGAGATCTATATTTCTCAGCAATGGGAAAATTTCATTTGCGCAGATGAAAAAAGTTAATTTTGTTAAAATGACTTTTATCATGGCAGTGTGTAGTTAAGTTGCTACAAACAATATATAATATAAATTCATAGCCATCTTGAGAAGCAAAACTTTTTGCTTGGGTGTGAGAGTCCTTCTTTGTGTTTTTTTTTGTTTGTTTTTTGTTTTGTTTTTTTTTTGTGTGTGTGTGTGTGTGTTTTGTTTGTTTCTTTGTTTGTTTTTGGCTCAAAGCTTTCTTCCTGAAGTATTTCTTGTGATAAGACTGACTTGTCTAGGAGATAAGTGATGGGTATTGCCATGTGGCAATCAACATCACTGTGTGGATGA
Source organism: Lagopus leucura (assembly GCF_019238085.1). NCBI lineage: Eukaryota > Metazoa > Chordata > Aves > Galliformes > Phasianidae > Lagopus > Lagopus leucura. The sequence goes on from NW_024962253.1 coordinate 2,955,322, forward strand.
TTTTAGCTGTTTGCCTTCAGAAGACAGAGCTTGGCACTGTTTACTGATGGAAGATCTGGACTGTGACCAAATAATTCCTGTTTGCTATGGGAGACTGGGAAATTATACCACTGTATCCTGTGAAGTCAAGATACAAGTGGGTGCCTCCCTGCTCCCTTTTATCTGCTGACAAAGCCTGGAAGATGGGAACAAAAGGAGTTCCTGCTGAGATCCAAAAGCCGGAAGCTGCCACTTCAAGGAGAGCTGGCTCAACCACTTTGGATTTGAGTTGTCACTCCAAAAAGAGCTGACTCAATCACTCTGGACTTATTTATAAATTTGTACTTCCATTGGAAAGAAGTCACCATCATCATCATGTCATTATCATCCTCAACAGAACAATAATGCCCGATGACCACTATTGAAGATCAATGACTGAACTATGAACTACACTGGATCCATGGTGGTGACTATCTCCCTCTTGCTTCCTACAGAGACTCCTTGCTTCTTCTTTCCTATCTTTTCTATTATCCTCCTTCCCTTCCCCATTACCCTAATTCATAATAGTGTCTGTCTTCTCCTTCCCCATCTGCCTTAATAAGATCTGTAATAAACTGGTTGACCAACATCTGAACCATTATTTCTTAATCTCATTTTGGGTATACAGATCGCAAAGAACTTTCTCTCCCTCCTATAAATTGGAGCGAGGCAACGGATTTATATGATCCATGTACATTAGATGGATTTTTGAATACTTGGCAGGAGATTGTTTTTGGTGATATCATAACAAGGAAATGGTTATTCTCTTACTTTCATGATGATTAATTCCATGTTTGGATGGCTTTGTCTGTCTTGTCCATCTATGCACTAAGCATAGATATTTACTTCAGGTTTGACTGAAGTTCAAATTTTACTGAGGTCTTTAAACAGTGCCAAGGCACTGTTGCCTTGGCTTTTTATAATGACTAACACAGAGGGCACAGATAGCCCACAAAATAATTCAGTGTTGTGGTGGTGCAGAGAAAGCCTAATATTTGTGCTTTTGTTAAGTTCCTAAATTAGGATACTACTAATGTACTTAAAAGCTGTGTCTGTCCCTTGAACAGTAGCTAGCAGAATGGAGAGGGCTAAGTATATCTGTAATACAGGACACAGTAATAAGCTGCATAAGGATAAGTAAAGTTGTTTATTACAAATCAAGCCAAGTGACATCTCTCAAGCTACAAAGCTTGATTTATTTCCTTTCTCCTGGCATGGCTTATGGCATGTGTTAGCACTGTTATCCATGCATTATAAATATTTATTTATGTATTTATATTTTATGCTTTTACAGGCCAGTAAAAGCAAATAACTGAACAAGTTTACAGGCAGTTACTTTTGTGTTTAATGGAAATAATAATCTGCAAATGTCCTGCTTTGTGAGAGCACTGAGCTTAGTTTCTCCAGGGAACAATTTATAGTAACTGATTTTTTTCCCTCTGGGTGCTGGGAAACCAGTCTTTGAGACCCATATTTATTCTTTTTAAGACAATAGAAATAGCAAATTTCTGTCAATTATGCTGAATATTCTCCGAAATTATTTCTTCAAGGATGTAAGTATGGAACGTGAATGGCAGCAGTTTGCCATTGTCATCTCAAAAGAAACATATAAAGCTCTGTCCACTTTGTTGAATACTAAATAATCTTTCATTCACGTGTTTAGCAATAACACTGTATTTTTATTTTTAAAACAATAATTAAAAACTATATTTTCTGCATTATTTGTTTTCTTAAATAAAAAAAAAAAAAAGAAATTATGGGAAAATAAAGGGAAGAGGATGGAAGATCTGGGGAAAATAAAAGGAATGAAAAGATAAACAAATGTGGAATCTCTTCAAAAATAGAAAGTAATTAAATGATCCTGTTTTGATTATTTTCTTTGATCTATTTAGTTGTGGTTTGTAGAAAATGAGACTATTTTAGAAGGAGTACATTTTCTATGGGAAATATAAAACAAAAACAAAAACAAATACATTTATGTTCATTTTGCAGAACTGTAGAATTTTAAAGTATCCAGAGTTGAAAATTACTCACAAATACCATGGCACACATTAGCTCTACACAAATTCAAATCTTATGTCTGAGAACACTGTCCAAATGTTCCTTGAACTTCAGCAGCTTAGTATCATTACCACTACTCTGGGAAACCTGTTCTGGTGCTTCACTCTGGAACCTGAATGAAGAAAAAGATCTGGCAAAAAACTAATTCTGAATATGCAATGTGAATTTCTCTTGACAAAGGTTCATGCCCTTTCCTTTGGTCAAATTTAAACACATTAAAAAAAAAAACAAAAAAAAAAAAAAAAAAAAACCCACTTTTTTTTTTCTTTTTTTCCTCTTTCTTCCTTATTCTTTTTTATTTTCCTTAAATCAGTCAAACTTGGTTATTGCACATCCTCTGAAATACCATATCTCATGTGGAAGAGTTTTCTGTTTAGCTTAGAGAAAGTCACTTTTACACTATGGGAGGAGAGGTCATAGATAGGGATGGCTAAGAACAAACATATTGTGTTTTCTTATCAGTGCTGGATGTCAAATCCCTGACAGTGTAGGTGAATAAAGGAAGAGCAATTAATATAATTTACCTGGACTTGTGCAAAGCATGATGACATCCTGGTTGCCAAATTGGAGAAAAATGGATTTGATGGATGGACCATTTGCTGGATAAGGAACTGGCTGGATGGTTGCACTCAGAAAGTTGTGGTTGTCACAGCTCAATGTCCAAGTGGAGACTGTTGTTCCTCAGAGATCAGTGCTGGAAATAGAGTAATTTAACATCTCTGTAGGAGAAATGGACAGTGGGATCAAGTGCACTGTCAGCAAGTTTGTAGATGACACCAAACTGAGTGGTACAATTGACATGCTAGAGGAAAAGGATACTGTCCAGAGGGACCTGGATAGGTTTGATAGATGAGTCCATGCCAACCTCATGAAGATCAAAACAGCAAAGTGCAAGGTCCTGCAACTGGGTTGGGGCAATCACAAGCTCAGATACAGGTTGGAAGGTGAATAGCTTGAAATCAATTCTGAGGAGAAGAATTTGTGGGTGTCGGGTGATGGAAGACTCAACATGAGCTACTGGTGTGTGCTTGCAGCCCAGAAAGTAAACCATATCCCAAGTTGCATCAAGAGAAGCACAGCCAGTAGGTTAAAGGAAAATGATTCTGCCACTCTGCTCTGCTTTCAGGAGAACCCACATGGAGTATTGCATCCAGTTCTTGAGACCCCAGCACAAGAAGGCCATTGAGCTTTTAGAGCAGGCTCAGAGGAAGGCCACAGAGAGATCAGAGGGCTGGAGCACCTCATGTGTGGGACAGGCTGAGAGTGCTAGATCACTTCAGCCCAGACAAGGCTCTGGGGGGACCTTATAGTGGCCTCCCAGTATCTCAAGGGGGCCAGGAAGGAATATTTAGAAGGGAATGTAGTGGGGAGGAAATTTTTAGAAGTGCATGTAGTGACAGGACAAGGGGAAATAGTTTTCAACTGGAAGAAGGTAGATACAGACTAGATACTAGGAAGAAATTATTTACTGTGAGGGCTGTGAGACAGTGGAACAGGTTGCCTAGCAAGTCTGTGGATGCCCCTCCATGGAGGTGTTCAAGGCCAGGATGGATGGGGCTTTGAACAACCTGGTCTAGAAGGATATGTCTCCTATAGCAAAGGAGTTGGAACTGCATGATTTAAAGGTCCTTTCCAACCCAAACCATTCAGTGATACTATGAAAACAGCTCAAAAGATGATGAAAAGACAAATCTCTTCCTCATTTTTTTACTGATAAGAGTGTAAATGATCAACAAATTCCCCCTGAGTAAAATCTACATAGCGAGTTTCCAGCCACTGGGGTCATCCAGGTGTCCTAAAATAAGAAATTTTATTATATATTTTCATCAAAGTTATTTATTTTTTGTACTATGTAAGAAAAAAGAAAAAGACACTGAGCATTTCATTATGTCCCCCCTTCTCCTTTAAGCAATTCAGGATTTAGCTTTCACTTTGATAGTGGTTTAAGAGAACTTGATAATAAAGTAAACTAATTACAGTGGAAATGGAGCTCTGCAAAACTTTCAGAAAAACACATTATCTTGTTTTAGGGTTCAGTTCATATACATTCATTTATCATCTTTATAAGAGATGTACAACAGAATGATGAATATTCCTTGGTTTCCAATCTGGAAATGTAAACTACTCTTCCTTTTACTTTTTTCTCCCTTTTATTTATTTATTTATTTATTTATTTATTTATTTATTTTTCTTTCTCCTTTTTTTTCAATGAATAATGCATAGTAGCAAATTAGAAGAAAAAAATGTTGCCAAAAGTCTGGCAGGATGTAATACCAAGCAAAAAATGTAATATGATATGATAACAAAAAAGCCTCTGAAGAGAAGCTAGACATCGTTATTCCTTCAGTCACAATTATATCATCAAATATGAACACAGGAGAAAGTTTGTGAATTAAAATCTAGAGGAATGATGGGGATTGCACAGTGCTTCATGAGAAGTATATTTTGAAAGACCCTTTTTGTTGTTGTTGTTTGTTTTTTGCTTTTTTTTTCTCAAACTGGGTCTCAAAATCATGTCACTGAACCTGTGACATCCACCTTCCTACCTAAAAAAAACCAATAAAATGCATCAGCATCTTGTCCTTCCATAAATCTGCACACTTGTGGCATCACTGAGAAATTATGTCTGGAAATAGTTGAGCTAGCTCACAGACTTGTTTCAGTGCTGACCACAGGAGTTTCAGGTTATTAGGCTTCTTTACATTAGATCAAGTCTTCACATTCCTAAACTTACATGGGCTGAATCTAGTTTATAGCTTCATCCTGTTGTCTTACATAGCAGTAATGAACACAGATGAATAGTTTAAACATAGCACAAGAAGGTGTTAGTGGGAGAAGTATATCTGTGTGTGTAGAAAAATCAAAGAGCTATGTAGCAAGGTCTCATGTTGTCATGGTTTCATGATTTTTGTTTTTGGTCTTCCATATCATAACATCATGTAGTACACTGGGAGTTAAAGAGTTAATACTCCAATTCCATGGATTGTTGCTATTTCTCATTACTTGGATCTCAGAAAAGAAGAACTACATCTCCCAGAAGACTTCACTGTTCCTTTTCCGTTTTCCGTTTAGAGGAAAAGATAATACTGCTCGTGAGTTGTGATTGCCTTTCTTTTACTGCTTATCTCTGTGGTTTCCTCTCCAGCCACCTCGCCTTCAGCATTAGAGTAAGGCTTTCAGTTTTGGACTCTCTCACACATTTTATTTAGTTTATTAGCTTCAATTCCTATTATATTGTATTATAGTGTGTTATCTCGCGTTCTGCTCTCATCTGTACTGAATTAATTTTCTCCTGTAGCTTGTTGCCACTCTTGCTTTTAGGTCCAAATACCTAGCTTTTTTTTCCTTTCCCTCCTCCCCTATAAGTGGGCATGGGTCCATGATTTCCCCTGCCCCAGTTAGTAATGGAAACTGGGCCAAACTGGCCTGCAAACTGTTGACGTGTATTTCCCTGAAATGTCCAGACTCCCTGAAGGTGTATTCCTCATTTCCTCTTCAGAGTCTGTGACTTACAACTGAGCTCTACAGCAATAGCAATAGCACATCTGAATCATAAAGTGCAGAGAGAAAGCTTTGAAATATCTTTTTTTTCCTTTTTTTTTCCAGCTCCTTAAATTCTCAAAAGAGTGAAAGCTTATGAAAAGGCACCCCAGCCTTTCACTATTTTAGTTGCAATCTTTAAATTTGCTCTTATGCTCTTTAATAAAAATAAACAACAATACCCTTTAACCACAAACTTGTTAGACAGAAGGCTATCTCCATCTGTGTCCTCTAAAGGCAAGAAGAACTTTGACAAACGGATTAGACAGGAAGAAATACACTGCAGAGTTACAGGCATTGATTACTAAATAGAACACAGCAACCTGTAATCACTTTCCCCCTTTCTTTTTAAAACCTACACACATTTAAAACTTTTCAGCTCCTCAGCTCCTCAGTGGCATTTCGTCTGTGAACAGGATTTACTTTATTCTACTTGAAGTAGTTGAGTGTATTATGATACTCAAGAACAGCTTTCACTTTTTTTTTGTTGTTTTTTTTGTTTTTTTTTTTGGTAACAAAAGTGTAGTTTGAAAGGTGAAAAAGCTCATAATAACCGAGTCAAGACCAAATGCAATGAGATCAATTTTTAAACTTTTAAATTATTTTAATTTGTTTTTAATGTAGCTTCATATCTCAGGAGTTATAAATTTTCATTTTGAACAGATATTAACCATATGAAATTAAGGTACAGGAAAGAATTGGAGGAAGAACTGAGTACTTTGTTTAGAGATAAACTTAAGTTGGTCTAAATTTTGTTTGTGTGCGTCTCTCATTTTTTTTTCTTACAAAGCAAAAGAGAGAAAGAAAATGTTTCTCATTCAACTGATTTTTTTTTTTTTTAATGCATTCAGATTTCTTTTGATTGTTTCAGGGTTTAATTTTTTGCCAAAAAAAAAAAAAAAAAAAAAAAAAAAGGACAAATAAGCAAAAAAAAAAAAAGTTGTCTTTCAGTTTTGCAAACAATTAGATATTTCAGACACAGATTATTCTACTTCAGAATATTGGCAGAACTTTGAAGATGACAGGCTGATAAACCATCGTGGATTTCAGGTGGTTTTGACTCAGTAGACATCTATAGATGTCTTTAAATTCTGAGCTCTACTAACAAATCTAGGAATGCAAGTGAGACAGCATTTGAATCTTAAAAGGAAAACCAACAGAACAACCAAAGTTGTGCCTGCATCAGCTCTGCAGAAGGAATTACACCTCAAACCCTATTCATCCTGACAGCTGCTAGTATTACTAGAAACGATATCAGAGTTTATGTGTTTATCATAATGTACTGAAATAATTTTTAATTCTACTGCCAAAAAGCTATTATTTCAATATTGAACAGATGGTTTGAGTCCCTTCTGATGACCAAGTTATGTTGTTTTTGTTTTTGTTTTTGCTTTTTTTACACATAAGTGCACACTAAAGAAATAGTGCTGATTCCAAACATAAGCTTTTTTTTCCTTTTGGTAATGAGACTGAAGTTACAATTTTTACTTTTGTTTTGCTGTTCTTAATATTTATCTCTTCCATCTACCTCCCTTCTATATGAAAGACCACCACAAACCTCTGAATTCTACCAAGATGTAAAGAAACATTTAATGATGGATAATGGCCAACATAGGGATATTCCATCAAGACACAGAAAAATCTGCTGCTTTTGGCATCCCTTTAGAGAATAAAGAAATTCAAGGAAGGATGGGAGCTCTCATTGTGTTAGAAGCCAAAATACATTTATTGTCCAGATGCAACTTCAATTTTATTGCCAAGATCACAAGTCATTGGTTAGCAGATGCTGGGCAGGGAATCTAGCCGGTCAGCTAATAGCCTCCCCACTGCTGAAATTAACTAACAGTCAAAAGATTTAATAACCAAAGGTCACAATAGGCTATTTGAAGAGTCAGTAGGAATCCAGCTGATAAATTATTTTCTTCTCTTCTGGGGAAAATGCTGCCTCACCTCCCTCCGTGATATAAAATGAGCATTACAAAAGTAAACTCTAACTTCAGGCCAAAAAGTTGATTTTCACAGCTTGCTAGCATGTTCCAAGGAGTGCATTTCCTGCTCTAAACTCTTGTCTATGCTGTTGTTGTTTCTTCTGATGACAAAATTAGCAAGAGGAGCAAAAATACTGATAAATGTCTTTGATCCCTAGGTGTGAGTGGAGATTTTGAAGTTCATTTTTGTAAAAGATTTTGAGAATATCAAAGAGAAGATACTATGTATGTATGTTGAATATTTGTAATGCTTATTTTTGTGTTTATATGTGACTACTTCTTAGAATCAGTCATGATAGGGTTAAGAAAACCTAGCAGAGTTAGGATAGGAGTCCTAAAAACGATTATGATATCAGAATTTACTGTCAAATTACACCAACTCATCAGACTTGAATCTAATTGCTAGAGGCACGTAGATGTATTTTTTTGTCACATTCCTTATTAAGTTCATCATTCCCATCTAAAATGCCAAGAAAATGACAATCTGGAGCCTTGATAAGTTTCTAGTGTTTTCAGTAAAAAAAGTGACCATTAGTAAACAATGAATGTTTCATGCTTATTAAAATTACATATTTTTTTTCACCTTCAAATTCTCCCTGAATTTGGAAGAAGCTGATTTTGACACCCTTAAATTTGGCCTCTCAAAACATCAATTTTTGAAACAAATGCTGCCATTAAGGACTAATTTCAAGCAGTGGAGAAAGAGAAGAAACTTCTTCTTACTTTGCCTTCATTAAATTCATCCTTATGTGCTCCCTTATTCACATAATAAAAGAGTTGCCAAAGCATTTCAAACCCTCCTGTCATTCAAAGTGTGGGACTTTGTCCATGCTTTATTGAAAAAGCCTGAAGTGCAAGACAGTTGATTCTGTAATGTTAATACTAGTGGAAAGGCACACTGGATTCCCCTATGTTTGCCTTACAGTTACAAGCTGATGGGCTTGAGCTTGTTCTGCAAATGTTCTTGACTCAGCTTAATCCTGTCCACATTGTCAGTAGAAGGAAGAGTTTGAATTCAGATACTCAGCATCTGAGTTGACTCTTGTACTTCAGTTTACCTCTCTGGCTGACCTCTTGTCTTGATCTTGATTTTTACACAAGACAAGTCGTCATCAGTGTGAAAAATTGAAAAGTATAGTTTAGAGAGACAAGAGAAAATAAAAGCAAAATTATATATTCATCATATTAGTATGATTAAATAGTATACACAAGTTTTGCAGAGGCCCAAATCCAGCCACGGAGATTTGATTTTATGAAACGAATGTCTTACCTTTTCGGTGAGGTTTCATGCACAGTACACTTCATTAGAGAAAGTATTAATTATAATAATAATAATAATAATAACAACAACAACAACAATAATAATAATAATAATAAAATCTATTAGATAGAGCTTGTGCTATTGTACCAAACTATCGTCTAAATTTGATGTTTTCCAAATGGCAACAAATGTTGATTCTTTCTGGATTGCAGTCCATAAATGGAAAGGTGTATCTTGTGCAGATTAGGAGAAGAAAATAGCTTCATGTTTTCAATTCAAGGTATTCTTAGTGCTGAAATTAACCTAATTCATACATGGTAAAAGAAAAAACAGTGGTTTTATTATTTTACACTCCTTATTAACAAGAGAAACAAATAAGAAATAACAAATAAGAAAAAAATAAAATAAGAAAATAAGAAAAACAAATAACAAATAATAAAGAGAAGAGTGTAAAATTATTTGGACTACAACGTGGGACTTGTTTGTCTGAACATAGATGAATAGATCAATAAATACATCTAGGAGTGATTGAATCAGTTTAAGATAGATATCAAAGTTAGATTAATATGAATTAATTTCTGAAAATGTCTGTTTTGTTTTGTTTTGTTTTGTATGCTTGTTTGTTTTTTTATTCTGGACTCCCACAAAGGAAAGGTTAGGTAATGAGAACAGATTTAAGCCTCTAAGTTTTAGACAATAGAAGCTGGGGAATATTAATCATATCTTAACTTATTAGTGATAAACCAATCTTCAGATAATCCAGTTGCATTCAAAGGGACAGACACAACACATTATGGTAACAGCACAGTCAAGGGCGTAGGAGTTACTCTATAAAAATGAAAGATTATTGAGTGAATTGGGTGCAAGATAGAGCATCTGATAACTTATTACCATTATGAGTGTTTGCATAACTATTTCTAAGCATAAATACTTCAGATAGCATTGATGCTTATGCTGCATATGAACAAGGTTACTTGTTTCAAAAATTCTGTGAGTTTTTATAAGATTTGGATCATCTAGCCTCAATTTATTTTTTAGGCAACAACTTTACTGATTAAAATCCTTGAAATACTTCAGGAACAAAAGGGAAATATGTAGATGTCTCAGACAGGTAAAGAGCTATTCCACATTCAGAGACTGTCTCTGCACTTGCACAGAGATTTTGGTGCCAGCACATGAGATGAGCATTATATTAGCATCCCTGTCAAGCCGTTACTTCTCCTAGTCAGCAGTTTTTCTCTTTTAGTCCCACACTTCCCTTGACCAATTACATTAATGTGTGTTTGTCAATACTGAATTTCATTTGCTGCATAACAGCTCTGAGCCCAGCAAATCTTGTTGAATTTTCCTTGCCTCTTAAGCCTGAATTCTTGCTTCTCCCCAGCTTTTTGTTGTCAGCAAAACTTAACACATTTACAATCGGTCTCTTGATCTAGGGCAATTACAGAGAGAAGCAATAGCAGGTGCAGGAGGCTTAACAAGCAACGGATGTTGTACTATCACTATGGTCTCCAATCCTGTGTTCATATCAGGGATGTCAAATTGGTTCAAATTAAATTGACATGGTGGTAGAGTAGGTATCACAAAGTCGTTATAAATCTGAGACTTTCTTGGCTCTAATACCTTGAGAGGAGACAAGGGGAATGAGACAAGCATGTGAAGAGGCAGCAGCAGAAGGTGAGAGAGAACAAAGGGAAAAAAAAAGAGTGAAAAGACTTTAATAGGCTATGTGCTATATCTGTGGATTGTCATAAAATAATTGATGAGGACATGTACAGTACAGAACATAGTAATGCATACATCATTATTCAATAACACTTTTTTACTATTCTCAAGGCAAAGAATGAGCAGGTTTGAGCTTGCAAAGGATGGAAGACCCCATAGCTTGGTGTTTTCAGTTTTTCCTGATCAGGCCATCCTCAGGTCTGGAATGTGGAGTTCTGAACTGAGCATCTGGGGCACTTCAGAAGAAATATGATGCTTCTAGCACTTGAGAAGAAATAACTCCAGGCACCCAAGAATGCTGGCAACCATTCATCTGGAAAGAAAAGACTTAGTGGACAAGAAATGGAATATGAGCTAGTAGTGTGTCCTGGCAGCAAAGAAGTTTACAACATCCTGGGATGTATTTGGAACAATACTGCTAGCAGATCAAGGGAGGTGGTCCATCTCTATACAATATTGGTGAGACTACATCTAGACTTGGGGTTCAGTTCTAATTTCTGTAGTACAAGAGAGATCTGAGTGAGACTGGAGTATATGACAAAAATGATGACCTTGGTGGTAAGTCGTCCACATGTGAAATCTATTTTAAAGTTTCAGAGGTAGCCCACAGAATACAGGTAGTCTAGAAAGCTACATGATTCTTCCTAAAGCAGTCATCTAAATTTGGTTGATTGTAAACTCTGTAGGCTTTACTACCTTTGTAAAGATTTGGTTTTGTCATATAAAAAGAATCATCTAGTGTTATTGGAGATTATGGGAGAGCATGAAACATCAAGATGGGTCTGGCAGAGCTACCTATAATCCCCTGTACTCAAAGCTGGAAGCCAAAACCAATTAACTAGAGTACCTTGAACTGCATTAGACACCTGATTTTATCGAGTTCTAAACCTCAATTTCTTTTGTAAAAGAAGTTTAGAAACTGATTTCAAATGCAGATCTTTACATCTAAACACCTACAGTTATGTTTACATTCTATAGGCTAAAACCAATCCTAATACAGAGGTGGATGAAATCTGCATTTGTGCAGAACCAACACTGCCCTGCTAAAAATACACTTTCCCCCTCCTCCCCTCCCCCCCAAATACTGTAATAGGAAAGATAATAAAACCATACAACAATTTCATCCCATGTTTTGAATGATAATTTTATTTTACCCACAATTAGCTCGAGTCCTTTAGAACTTTCAGGAGGTGTTTGGTAAATTAGCTGTTAACTAATCCTGCCTATTGCCCTTAATTTCTGAATGCTACACTGCCATACTTCCCAGGGACTCAAAACAGAAGATCAGCTCATGAACCAATGCATTCAGTGCTGCACCCTATGCTTTAGAGTAGAAATGAAATTGTTTCCCTGATGAGACAACAGCGTTGATAAGTCTCCTAAACCCCACAAGTGAAGGCTTGAGGTAGAGATTACAATCCTATCTCTAAGTGGCTTATCCTGAATAATTTGAGAAAATGACACACACACACAGATTACACTCATGCCATCTGCAGTTTAACTACTCTTTAGTAACCCATCCAAGGGAGCCAATTACTTACGCAAGGCAGAATCCAATACTCGAGTTTAAGTCCTGTTGCAATAATGTGCTGCTTTCTATCAGATTCCCAATTCCTGACATCGGTCATTGACTTTGGATTTAATGCGCTGAAATGATTCTGCTCGTGTGTGTAGCTCTCATGAAAGGACATCTATAATTAGATTTATTGCAAAATATCTGCAAAAAAGTCCTTTCTTGGGGAAAATGCATTTTTGTTGCAGGAAATCCAGTCTGTGCATCTATGAGGGGAAGGAAGATTTCCAAAGTCTTTCTAATATTTTAAGTATTATTAGCGAATGTAATTGATTTATTTTTTTCCCACAATAATTTTAAGAACTGTAAGCATTAGAATTCTTAGGAAGTTTTAAATCTTTTACTCCACTTCATTCCAAATCCAGAAGGAGTTGTTTACAGAAATCACTTGTCTTTACCAATGAAGCTTTTTACTTTTTGTTTTATTTTGTATGAAAAAGAAAAGGAATGAGAAAATAAAAACGTAAAAAAAATAAAAATGTTAGCTGAAGGAGTACAGTTATGATGTGGAAGACACAAAGCATTACAGAGAACAAATGATCAGCTGAAATGCATACTGTGGAAATATTTGCTTGGCTTGTATGATTCTCCCAGGGAATGTTGGGATATTCTCCAGCAGATGTTTCATTGTTCAGACATTTAAAACTAGATTAGGAAAAGCAATAGGAAAGCTAGCGCAGTGAATAAGCATTCAAAAACTGGATGAGATTGCAGTTGGAACAGATGAGCTCGGTGTGCCTTATTAAATATTTGACTGCTATGATCCTAACATGACCTATAACTCTTTGTAACTTGCTTGTATGTTCTTAAGAAATAACAATACAATAAACTGTGCAAATGTAGATTTGATTCAAATTTATCATTAGATGATATCTTTTGTATGTTTAACTAAGAATTATTAAACCAATACCAAAGTGAGATATGACATTGTTCACTGGTGTCAATTACCCTTATACTATATACATCTATATACACGTCTTTGTTGTTGTCGTTGTCATTTGTTTTAATAATATTTACAAGTACATGTACACACACACAAAGTTCAGTAGAGGAGTTATTCCTCCTGTCTGTCATACATTGTCTTCCCTCACCTTAGGCATCCCTAAAACAACCATGTCAATATTGTTGTTATTATTTCATTTACACCCTTACGCCGCCTATAGGCTTCTAGCAGATGCTATAGTCTCTGTCCCTGAAAAATACAAATCTCTGAGGTTTATCTAAGCAACTCAGTCTATGGCACTAATTCATAAATGATTCTTTCCAGTCTACAGACTGTTATTTGTTTTTGCATGTGTGAATGTGTGGACTGTGTTTATTGGGATGCGAAAGGTGGAAATTAAGGAGAAGAAATGAGGCTGCACTTGGAAATTAAAATTACAACCCCACCAAATACAAAGCAGAAAGAGAACAGAATTTTAAATAGGTTGGTAGATAACATCAGCTCATTAGCAGTTCTATTACAGCTTACACTGGTGTGTTTTCTCTCTGAGCATGCATTAAAATCATATGTTTGTGTCTATGTGTATGTTTGTGTATGGAAGGTAGTAAATTAGGCAGACATAGAAGAAGTTATATTAGGACAGTCTGAAAATTAAAACACACTCTTGAAGACAATGGGGAGGAGGATGGCGAAAGGAAACAAAAAAGATTGCTGAAGCTGGTTTTGAGAAATTTTGATGTATCTCAGGTGGATACATGCCTTGTGGACTTTATAGCCTCAAACTGACAATATTTTCTTTCTGTTTTAAAATGATGCTGTTCAAAGCTGGAACATATCTGGATAAATGGAAGCCAAGGCTTTGTTTCTGCAGCCTCTGCCTCAACAACCAAGCTCAAGAGGTCAGCACAAAGCCAATCAAAATAAAGAGTACAAAATCTGTGTTTGCCTTTCTAAATTCAAATATACCACAGGATTTTTTTTGTGCTAGAACAAGTGATATAGCAACAAATTAAAGATGTTGCCATAACAAATATGAAAACAAAACAAAACAAGCAAAAATAAAACCACAACAATTCTTACTTTAAGATTTAAACTTTCATTTTTGCTAATAAGTGCTATCATGAAAGGTCTGGGAACTCTGTTTGCATAAGATATTACTGCTATTGTCTGTGTGATAATGAGTCAATATGTATCACCTTAATGAAATGAAGGCTGAACAATTGCTGCATGCAAATATTGCAGCAAGATCACTGGAGGTAGAAAATGGCTTATGGACAGCAGAAATGGAAACTGGACTTCAAAGGTTTTAATGGGATTCCGGAAGGAAGAATTAGTGTCAATGATAGATACAAATAAGATGAAAATAATAAATGCAGACATAATAATAATTTTGATGAAAATTGGATTCATAAGGAATTTTTTTTTTAATATCCTTTTCTAAAGGTTTTTCCATTTTGAATGTTACAAATTTGCATAGTCTAATCACAGTAATCACTCATGTATCAATGGGTGATTCTGCCCCTCTACTCTTCTCTCACGAGACCCCACCTGGAGTATTACATCCAGGTTTGGGTCTCCCAAAACAAGAAGAACATGGAGCTGTTGGAGAAGGTTCAGAGGAGAAGATGAAGATCATCAGAGTGCTGGAGCATCTCCCATATTGGGACAGGCTGAGAGAGCTGGGATTCTTCAGCCTGGAGAAAAGAAGGTTCTGAGGCAGCCTTATAGCAATCTTCTGGTAGGCAAAGAAGGCCTACAGAAAAGGTGGGGAGGGACTTTTTAGAAAGGTGTGTAGTGACAGGCCAAGAGGAAATGATTTTAAAATGGAATAGGGTGGATTTAGACTAGATATCTAGAATAAGTTCTTCTCTGTAAGGGTGTTGAGACACTGGAAGAAGTTGCCCAGTGAGGTTGCTCAATGCCAGGCTGGATGGGGTTTTGAGCAACCTGGGTTAGAAGATGTTCCTTCTCTATGACACAGGGGTCAGAACTAGATGATCTTAAATGTTCTTTTTAAACTAAGAGTAGCACATATAATTTTTCAGTGGGATTATCTTGTCTTCAAATTGGTTTATAAAGCCAATATTTTGTTTGGTTTGGAAACAAACAAACAAACAAACAAAACCACCTCTATATACATAATTATAGATATGGCACATTTACTATCTATAGCCATTTTTTCCAAAAAAATATTTTGTTCCCTGTTTCTTTTTGAGTCAACAGAATCTGAAGCTAAGTTCAATTCATACAACAAATGTCTACTTTAGGTAAGGAAGTTAGGGAACTTTTTTTTTTAGTTATAAATTCTATTAGAGGTTGAATGTGTTCTTGCATTCATTTATCAACAATATAATCTTGGCTACTGGATGCTTTACTCTGAATGTAGATACTGGGATGAAAATTGAACTAATATTCTTAATTTATGATTTTGTTTGTAGTATTTAATCACTGTCATAAGGGTTGCTGGGGAATAAAGCATTCTTACTTCTTCAGATTTTTGGGGATTCACAGAATCACAGAACCTCAGAATCACAGAATGGCCAGGGTTGGAAGGGACTTCAAGAATCATGAATTTCCAACCCCCTGCTACATGCAAGGTACACCAACCTCCCCATTTAATACTGGACCAGGCTGCCCAGGTTTCAGTGGTTTCAGTGTCAAATTATTTGACCTGCAATACATTCCAATTCCTTATGAATGATAAAATCAGATTTGAATTCAAGGCGAAAAGTGGACAGAGATATAGAAGAAAATAAAAAAATAATAAATGAACAAAACATCAAAGATAACACAAACAAGATCCTATTAACATAAAAAATAGTTTTTGCTCATGAATTCCATGAGCTTAAATTGTTTGGAGGTAAGAAATTATTACTTATCACCTGCATGGCTTACCATAGAGAGTTTTACAGGTTCAAGTGTACCATTGTGAAACACTGTCACTGAGTCATCTAATCTAGTTTATAAATTGTGTTGGATAATGAATCATGGCAAAATGAAAATTATTTCACACTACACATATTTCTATTGGTTTTCATAAGCATGTGTCATTTTAAAATAGGCATCTCATAAAGGTCAAAATAATCTCAAAGTAAATATTTTCTTTATGAATTATAACAAACACGAACTCAGGTTTGGTGAATTAATTTACTTTTACTCACTGTGGAAATGTTATTGAAACGAGGAATATTTACATCATTTCATGGGAAATATGTGGGAAAAAAATGTGATTTAGGTCTTTAAAATCAATTTTGAACATATTCTGATCTGGGGTTTGCTTCTGAAGAATTGACCTGCATCCAGTGGTGGTGAAAGGTAGGTTCCTTGGAGTAATGTGGGAGGAAAAAATAATAATAATAAAAATATATATCTATTTTTTTTAATCTAAATACCAGGAAGCAGTCAAACAGACACAATGACATCACTCCTGTGATGATCATAACTAATATCTTCTATAATTTACCACTGACAGCATTATATGTTATTCACACCACAACTTCCCTTCCTCGCCAGAAAAATCAAAGACACAGAAAGGCAAGTGAAAAATAATGTTAAAATGGTATATAGATGTAACTTCTTACAAGATTGAGGCACTGGGAAAACCTTTAAATTATATGTTTATTTATTTAGTTAGTTAGTTATCTCTTCTACTTGATAGAAACTATTTCAGAAGTCATTCAGTTGAAGACAGATACATATATAAATGAATATAATAATAGGAGTAAAAGAGAAAAGCTAAAGACACGAAAATATTGTCTTCTTTTGTAAGTCCAAAGAAGGTTTTCATTCCCAATAATAGTTATTCAAACACTCTTAGTACTTTGCCATGTTCGACACTGAACTTTAATCCTATGATTTCTGGCACCAAGGTATTATTTTCACTTCAAAGAATTGCTTTGTGTTAGTAAAAAAAAAAAAAAACAAAAACAAAAACAAACCTCAGTCTTTCACAACAAAAATACTGTGTTTTCAAATGCATAACTTCCACTTAATAATAATAATTAAAAAAAAAAAAAAAAAAAAAGGAGCTGTATAAAAGACCTTGTAAATAATTTTTAAGATAACTTCAGTAAAAGTAATATACAGAGCTGGAAATCAAGAGAAGTTGTGTTTTATGGAAGCTGAAATAATGCTCTTGGGGTATGGGATATCAAAGAAAAGGAAAAGATGATTGTGAAGTAAACTGGAGTAAATCCTCCTTTGTACTGCTCATAGATGCATAGAACCTGTATTGCTGCTCAGTGACTACTAATTTATTTTTATGTTTTTGTTTCTTTTTCCCCCAGAGTGAAAAAGAGGCAGCTGTAAGAATATAGATAGGCACTTTCCATGGCCTGCACTGCATACATTCTTCTGTTCCAGTTCTGCAGAAACTGCAGAATTCTGCATTGGATGGACTCTTAGAAGTCTAAAAATTCTAGTTTCCTGGTATTGTGAGGACAATAATATCACCTTCAGAAACCCAATTCCATATCACTCTGGTGAAAAATTATCTGAGAATTATTTGCAATTTTCTATTTAAAATCAAGACTTAAATTTATCTAAATGCTAACGCTGCCGAAATAAATTCTCTTCAGAGGAAGACAGAGAAGCTCATTTGCTTTCAGTGGATCTTCAAAGACTTATGTCATCCAGATTTCTGACTCCTAAAGTCTTAGTGTCAGAGAGGATCATTTTCCTCTCCATACTGTGTACATAAGTAAATTTAGACACCTTAATCCAGTGCCCTTGAAGATCCACTAGTAATACTGACAGTGGAAATGCCATTTTAAAGCGGTGTTCAGGTATTATTTTTCCATCAAATACCTGTAATGGGTGATAACCCTTGAACTTGAATTATTCCTAGTTGTTTTCTATTCTGTTTATGGTTGTGAATTCCTATCCTTACAACCACAACTGAACATATTTTTGCCACGCGCAAACACCATTTTAAATTTCTTCTAGAATCCATTTTTCCTTCCTAGTCATTAACAGATATATTTTCTGCATTATTTTCATTATTTTCACAGAATATTTTTTATTATAAAATTCAAAATCTATGGACCAGTGTAATTGTGAGGAGAAACTGATAAAATGGAATTATGCCATTTTTATAAAATTTGCTGTTTGATCTTCTGATGAATATTCAAAGTAGGTAGCATACAGATGATTCCTGTAGTAGCAAAAAAAAAAAAGTTTGGTATATCAAAATATAAGTCAAGATTGATGAACTCTCCCCACTCCACTCCCCACTCCCTATCCTGAATTATAACTTTTTATAAAAGGCAAAACAACTCAGAAGGTCTGGAGATGTTCTTTCTGGACAGCAGAAACAATTGTCATGTTTGTCAGTGCTTGTATGCAACCACAACCTGTGGCCTGACAGAGTAGCTAAAATAAATCAGATTAGAGGTCTACTCAGATCAGTCTCCTGCCTGTGACAGAGCTGTAAAGCAAATACCTCACAAAGGGTATAAGATCAGGACAAGAATGTGAAGTAGAATAAAGTTCCTTTTATTTCTTTTTTATCTCATTGCCATTTATGGCTCAGGAGATTCCTGGTCTAGAGTAGTGTCTCAGTATTCAGTAACCTGTGATAAATTCCTCTTACAGAATCATGGAGTCATACAATGGCTTGAGTTAGAAGGGACCTCAAATATCATTTAGTTCCAGCCCCCTGCTGTGGACACCGACAATATCAGGCACCAGATCAAGCTGCCCAGGGCCACATCCATCCTGACCTTAAAGTCTTCTAGGGACAGGACATGAACAGCTTCTCCAGGCAGCCCATGCCAGCAACTCACCACCTCCTCAGTGAAAAACTTCCTCCTGATTCCTAACCTAATCTCTTCAAGGAACTTCTAGTCTCCCTTGGAAGTGTGTTCCTGGTCAACATTATGCACCAAAAACATCCATGGCAAAGACACATGGGTTGACATGCTGCTATGTTGTTTTGTCTTCAGTACCACAGAGAATGAAACAGGAAAATATAGAAGTGCGAGAAACACAAATGTTCAAAAAGAGAACTATAGGCTAAGTCTCTCCAATATATTACTGTAGATCCCAGAAGCATAACCTCTGAGGAAGACTTATGTGCTACAAATAGTACAGTAACAAGTTCATGCTCCACCCGTAAGTTACCAAATTTCAAAAAAAAAAAGTTGAAACACTTTGGATTAATCTTCAAACAAATCTAGTTCCAATAACCATCTTCTTAACTCTTAAAACATCACAAGTCAAGAAGTAAAGCCAGAGACTAAGAAAAATGGGTCATATTCTTCTGTGTTAAAAAGTGGCTTTCACTGATGTTTATAAACAAGCGAGCTTGTCCAAAATGGAGATTTTGCCTGTTGGTGCTTCTTTATATTATTTTAGCCCTGTTATCCTCTTACGACATGTAAATTAGAAGTAATGTAGAATTTAGTGATGTGACACTCAGAGAGCACAACACAAGCACAAGCCTGTTCATGGATATCACAGCTCAAAGACAATAGAGGAACAAAATAGCATTTTTATGGTATAACTCATTCAAGCAGTTTCAGACATCTATAGTAAAGTTAGCAAATCACCTCCCAGGAGTGCCTATTTCTCTCCATTGAATATAAAGAAGTCTAGAATGATGAGCTCAGCAGCGAACACAATTTGCTGAGCACTATGTGCCATTGTCTTTCTTTCAGAAATGACAAAACTGAAATACAGCAAAGTTTAACTAAGCAGTCACCCTGCTGGAATACAACTCAACTTGGCAAAGCACCTCCACTACACTCCCTGGTGTTGGAGAACACTGCCCACATTATACAACAAATATGATGCTGCTCTAATTCAAGACAGATGCAAAAAGAGGCTGTCTGAATACATGCTTTCCTTTGTTTAAGAGATTTCCTGTTTTCATTTTGGTTTGTTTTCTTTATTCCTTTCAAAAATGGCACTGAGTTGTTCTTTCCATTAACTTTGTGAAACAAGAATCATTTTTAATAGATATTGACATGTTTAACAGCCAATGTAGACTAAGTCTTCATATTGATTATATGCACTTTGGACAATTTTATTTCATTGAGGACTTTATGGAGAGAAAAACATGCTTCACATTTTTTCTCAGCATGATGCAGTTATATCCTGTAGGGCTTTGTATAACATGCACATCACAACATATTTGGCTTTCTTGACAATAATATATTTTCAGTTGGAAGAAAAATGAACCACCACATGATTCATTTTGACTTTGTACACTGGGTTTATTTCACCCTTTGTAAACTTCATATAACCAAGCCCAGAATTAGCTGTAAATGCCAGCATGATATATTTTTTTCCTACCATTTACAGTAATTTGAACTTTGAGTGGGTCCAAAATTTATTGGCTAGAGGCAACTGGTCTGCCTTCAAGGATAATAGCCCCCTGCATTGATCCAGAAACTACAATTTGTTTATTTGAGAATTTTCCTCATTGGAATGAGAAAAATGGGGTTCTTATTCTATTTATTTATTTATTTATTTATTTATTTATTTATTTAAAATTGTCTTAATTGCAAGTCTCATTCCTGTTGGTGCTGATCAGGTGCATCTGCCAAAGACAAAGACTCAGCCATTGTTTCTAATGATTGTAACAAGGTGATCACCAACTGTGTGTGTCTACACACACTGCTCTCAGCATGTCACTTAGAGCTGCAAGTCAGGTTTCTGAGACTGCGTGAGACATCACAAATTCTTTGACTTAGATCTACTACAAAAAAAACATAGGAAATCTGGATAGCTGGTTAAATGCTGTTATCATGTGCTTTGTCTTTTGCTGGGCCTTCACTGAGAACTCTTGATTATAAAGAATCAAGTCCGCTGTACAAAAAGCCATGCCTCTTCTAAGTAACAGTGGGAGAAATAGACCTCATGGAAAGCTTTGTGTTGTGTTCAAATTGTTCATGGTGCTATTACTTTGCTCTACCTATTTCTTCCCAGAACACAAAACTATGATCCATGAGGCAATGTCAGAGGAAGGGTGTAGGAGGCAGGTATAGTAATACAGCTTTTGAGATTTACAAATTTTTCCACTAAAAATCTTAGAAATATAGTTCTAACTTCTGTTAATAGTTGTGTGAGTTTAGAGAAATGCTAAATTACTTCTCCAAAAGATAATGTGTTTTTCTGGTGTTTTCTTAGAAAAATTTGTATTTCAGAACATTTCTTTCTCAATAAGTACACAGAACTAGAAGAGGGGTCATACAATATGATTCACTATGAGGGTGATTGAGAACTGGAACAGGTTTCCCAAAGAGGTTGTGGAGTCTCTTTCTTTCCCTGAAGATATTTAAAACCCTCCTTGATGTGAACATGGACAACGCGCTGTAGGTGATCCTGCTTGAAAGAGGGAGATTGGACTAGATTATCACAAATGGTCCCTTTTGACCTCAACCATTTGATGATTCTGTAATTTTGTGACACATGGCAATACTGAAAGTGCGCTGGGCAGATCTAGTCTCCCCAGTTTGTTCTGTTGAGGAACAGTAAAGTTTCATAGAATTGCCTGATAACCAGTGCAAGAAGTTTGACTGATCCTTAATGTTTTATGTAGCATGAGGTATAGTGGACATTGAAAGAAGAACTAAATAGAAAGCCTCTGAGCATAAAGAGATTCATTTTGAGAAAGGGTTTAAAGAACGACCCATTAGATGGACTTTGCTTGATTCAAATCTGCATGCATGGCCAAATCAGGAGGGAAGAAGACTAACAGTCAACACTAGAGTAATTTGCCTGATAACAGAAAATTAAAGAACTGGAGACACAAGCAGCAGCCTAAAAATTCATGAAGATTTGGATGTGATGCATAATTAGACACAACAGCTAAATCAGAAAAGAAAGAGAAAAAAAGAAAAAAGAAAAAAAGCATTAAATTAGAGAAAGATTTCTGAAATATGCGATGAATTGACAGAAATGTAGATAATGGGGAGAAATTTAGAAAGCTTACCAAGTATTCATAATCTCAACGGTTAGAAGTTTTGATATGACTAGACAAACATCTGTGACTGACTGTGTCAGTATAGGTTGTAGTGTGATAATGAAATGAAATTGATGTACAATATGCTCACAAAGAACAAAGCCACCATACAAACATATACGTGAGGAATGGATTTGAATGACAGTCCAAAGAAAGTAGTGGTAAAAGAAGGATTTTTTAAGCAGAGGTTTTTGCCCTGCATGCGTCTCTAACTATGTTCTAAAGATGACACCTTGCAATGTCTCATACTGTTTTGGATGGTACAGATGAAAGTTAAGCTTCTCTGAAAATCAGGTAATTTTACTGCAATATTATTTGTTCTATCTGTACTTGGAACAGAAGCTTCCCACAAAGCATTAAATCCAAATCTTTGGAAAGCAGAAAAACTGTTGTCATCAAATTGTGGACTATATTTTGGGACCAGTGACTTAAGGGAAAGATAAAATGGCTTTCTTATGGCCGTAAAATCCGTAACTGAATAAAAAGCAGTATTTTGTTTTAGCCACCAGTCCTTCAATGTAACATCTCTGTCACTTCTCCCTTTTCTTTTTATCTTGCTAAGAGCTAAGAGCATTGTTTTTATTTGTTTGTATTCAACAGAAAATACCAAGTACATTTTTCTGCTCGTTCCTACAGTCTGTACTCCATAATATATATATATATTACTTTATGGTACTATATAGTATAGATTCTATAGTATTTCATTTGTGTTTCGCTCTAATATCTATTATCAAGGAGCTGATTTACAAACTAGATGCTTTGGAATATGCACAACAATCTCTGGATTTTGTAGAATGTCATATATCTCTGTCTTCATTTCTGAGTATCTGTGTATCTGAGTACTCTAATATCTACATACAATAACAGCATATTTACAATTTACCATTCATCTTAATCAGTACCTTAGAACAGCAGCTTTTAAAGTTAATTTTCTTCCTATTTTTTTCTTTTTTTTTTTTTTTTCCAGAATCATCGCGTAAAGTATCTATTTAATTGTAATTATTAATCAAGAGATAAACAGCAATAATAAGTGAACAGAATTTAGAACAATAAACTATTGCCCAATAGAGTTGCTAACAGGGTCTATTTGGTATGGCACCCAGTAGTTTGTGTGATATGGAAAAGTTGATTAATTACAGAAAAAAAAGACTTCTTTTTTTTTTTCCTTCCTTAATTTGTTAACTAGCCTTTCAAAGGAAGAGTCACAAGTGGTGTCCCCCAAGGCTCGGTACTGGGGCTGCTTCTATTAAACATCATTATTAAGGATCTTGATGAGGGGATTGATTGCATCCTCAGTAAGTTTGCATATGACACCAAGTTGGGGGGGAGTGTTGATCTGAGGGGAGAATGGCACTACAGAGGGACCTGGATAGACAGGATCTATAGGCCAAGGTTAACGACTTGAGTTTCAATAGGGCCAAATGTCCGGTCCTACATTTTGGTGACAGCAACTCCAGGCAACCCTACAGGCTTGGGGAGGACTGGCTGGAAAGCTGCCTGATGGAAAGGGACCTTGGTGTACTGACGGACAGTCATGAGCCAGCAGTGTGCCCAGGTGGCCAAGAAAGCCAATGGCATCCTGGCTTGTATCAGGAATGGTGTGGTAAGCAGGACTAGGGAAGTCATCCTGTCCTCAGCAATGGTGAAGCCTCACCTCAAGTACTGTGTTCAGTTTTCAGCACCTCAGTACAGAAGGGACATTGAGGTGCTGGAGCAGGTCCAAAGAATGGCAACAAGGCTTGTGAAGGGCTCAGAGAACATGCCCTATGAGGAGAGACTGAAGGAACTGGAGCTGTTTAGTCTGGGGAAGAGGAGGCTGAGAGGAGACCTTATTATTCTCTTCCAATATCTGGAAGGTGCTTACAGTGAAAGCAGAGTTGGTCTCTTCTCACTGGTGATAGATGGCAGGAGGAGGTGAAATGGCGTCAAATTGCACCAAGGGAAGTTTAAGTTCGATATCAGGAAAAACTTCTTTACAGAAAGGGTTGTTAAGCACTGGAATAGACTACTCAGGGAAATGGTTGAGTCACCATCCATGCATGTGTTTAAAAACCATTTGGATGTGGTGCTCAGGGACATGATTTAGCAGAGGGTTGTTAGGGTAGTATGGTTAGATCGTGGTTGGACTTGATGACCTTTAAGGTTTTTTTCCAATCTGAGCAATTCTATGATTTTGTGATTCTGTGATTCTGAAAGATGTCAAGGACACTAGAAACTGAACAACAGCTAGATCCACATCACCAGAAATTGTAGATGAAAAACATCTTTGCTTATTAGAACAACCTTTAGAAGTTACAGCTAAATAGCATAAAGAAGTTACAGATGAACATATTTGCATGTTACTTCCTGGTATTGTTCTACATGTATGCATATACTTCTCCATATGTATATGAAAATGTATGCATTAATACACACACAAACACACACACACACACACACACACGCACACACACACACACACACACACACAAAAAAAAAAAAAAAAAAAAAGACCACACCATTTAGTAGGAGGTTATGACAACTTTTGATGACAAATTTTTGGAGAACTAGGAGTGTTGCACAGACCAGCTCTGGTCTTGAGAAAATCATTTATGTTTAACTGAGGTCCGAAAGAACAAGATTCATTTATTGCAAGCTAGAAACAGAAACGAACACTGAGATTTCAAACAGTACAGGATATATCTATGATAGATAAAGAATTAATCTAGTTTCAGTTTCTGAAGAAAATTATGGTCCTAAGCATATCTTCATTCAAAACTGAGAGCTATTTAGTAGAAATAGACACTGACAGTTTGTTCTCCCCAGAGAAACATGAGGCAGTATAAAAAAAAGTCAGTCTATCCCTGCCTATGTTTCTCTTGTGGAAATTGTAAGAATATAGATACCATTTAGATATCACTGTTATTCTATTGCATTTTGTTACTTATATTTCTGTATTTCTTATTGTCTAGAGGCAAATTTTCTTTTTACCTTTAATATCACTGCTATGCTTCATGGTTTGTTTTGTTTGTTTGTTTGTTTGTTGTTGTTTTGTTTCTGTTTTTGTTTTTTTCCTGTGAAGAACTGGCTCAGTTTTCTTTCATGTTGCTATGATAATCAAAATTTTGATAACTAATTTTGTTCTTAGAAAAACACTTTTCCATAAACTTCTTGACTACCAATTGAAAATCACAAGAAAAACTTCCTCATTGCCAAAATTTTCTAGTCAAGAGATTTTTGTTGTTGTTGTTGTTGAATACTTAATTACATCCAAAACTTTTCACCTGAGATTGTGGTTAGCTCTTCCTTTCATAAGATAATAGTTTGTCAAATTCTGAAGTGTAATTAAGAAGTTGCTCTCTGCCTCTTCTGTATTGATCTCATCAGAAATTTAGTAGACCCCTGGTTGGATCCTCAGGGGAATCAATCAAAATAATTAAATTTAAATAAAAAACCTATGTCATTCTGTATTTCCATTCATCTAAAGAATTCATCTATCCAATACCTTATCCATCAACTTACACACATACACGCAAGAAGGTGTGAAAGAACATAAATTGTCAATATAAGACTGTCGATGTGGCCAACTTGAACTTTAATAAAGCCTTGACACTGTCCCCCGAGACAACATTCTCGTGTAGAAGCTGGCTGCCCATGGTTTGGATGGCCATACGTTGTGTGAAACACTGGCTGGATGGCTGGGCCCAAAGACTTATGGTCAATGGAGCTAAATCCAGTTGGTGGCCGGTCATGATTGGCGTCTCCCAGAACAAGAGTAAGGATGAGGGGGAAGGTCTGTAAGGCAGACATCTTGGTGGGGGTCTGTTATAGACTGCCTAATCAGGATGAAGGGATGGATGAGGCATTCTCTGAGCAACTTGTGGAAGCTGCACGATCACCAGCACTTGTGCTTGTGGAAGACTTCAATTTCCCTGACATATAATTAAATAAATAATTATAAAATTAAATATATAATTAAATATAATACAGCACAGACGAAGCAGTCCAAGAGGTTTCTAGAATGTGTGGAAGATAGCTTCCTTACGCAGCTGCTAGGAGAGCCAGGGTTGATGCCCTGCTGGACTTGCTCTTCACTAACAGAGACGGACTGGAGGGAGATGTGAAAGATGGGGGCCATCTTGGGCAGAGCGAGCATGAAATTGTGGAATCCTCTATTCTTGGCAATGTCAGAAGGATGATAGCAAAAAAAAAGAAACTGCTATCTTGAACTTCAAGAGGGCAGACTTTGATCTGTTCAAGATGCTTGTAGCGTGAGTCCCCTGGGAGTCGCTTCTCAAGGGTAAAGGGGTCCAGGAAGCCTGGAAGGATGGAAATCTTGAAGGTGCAAGAACAGGTTCTCCCTGAATGCCATAAGGTGAGCCGTAGGGTAAGAAGATCGGTGTGGATGAGCCAAGAACCATTATTGAGACTCTGGAAGAAAAAGTCTATGTCTTCTGGAAGAAGAGACAGGCTACTTGGGGAGATTACAAGGAAGTTGTTAGAGTATGCAGGGAAGAAGCTAGGAGGGCAAAAGCCCAAAGTGAACTCAGATTGGCTAGTGCAGTAAAAGTGAATAAAAAATCATTTTATAAATATATCAACGTTAAGAGAAGAACTGTGGAGAATTTCTATCCTTTTTTTGATGCAGCGAGGAATGTGACCACTGAGAATAAGGAAAAGGCTGGGCTCCTCAATGCCGCCTTTACATCTGCTTTTAATAGGCAGATCATTTATCCTCAGGGCTCTTTACACCCTGATCTGGAAGCCTGGAATGCTACACAGAATACACCTCCAGTGACTCAGATGGAAACAGAGAACTCCTCTGTCTGGACTGTCACAAATCCATGGGACTGTATGGGCTTCATCCTGGGGAGCTGAGGGAGCTGGTGGAGGAGATTGTTGAGCTGTTCCTGGCCATCTACCGGCACTCCTGGTTGTCTGAAGAGGTCCCAGAGGACTAGAGGTTTGCCAATATGATTCCCATCTACAAGAAGGGCCATAAGAAGGATACAGAAAGCTACTTGCTTGTCATCCTGACCTCATGGAAAGTTACCTCAGGTACCAGGGAAAGTTATGGAGCAAATCATCTTGGGAGAGACCACACAACATGTGCGTGACATTGAGGGGATCAGGCCCAGCCAGCACGGGTTCGTGAAAGGCAGATTGTTCTTGACAACCCTCATCTCCTTCAATGGCTGGGTGACCAACCTGATAGATGAGACAAAGGCTGTTGATGTAGTCTGTAAAGACTTCAGCAAAGCCTTTGACATGGTCTCTCACAGGGAACTCCTGGGAAAACTGGCTGCCTATGGCTTGGACTGGTATACTCTTCTTTGGTTAAGGAACTGGCTAGAGGGCCGCGCCCAATGGGTAGTGGTGAATGGAGCAAAGTCCACCTCGCGACCCATTACAAGTGGTGTCCCCCAGGGGTTGGTAGTCGGTACTGGGGCCCATCTTGTTTAATATCATAATTGATGACCTAGATGAAGGCATGTCATGGTTTTATGATTTTTGGTTATCAGTATTCCACATCATAACATCACATGGGCACTGGGAGTTTAACTGTTAATGCTCAAGTTTTGGGTACCTGCCTGAAAGAGAAGAAGAACTACATTCCCCAGGGGACTTTGCAGTCATAGAGAGGATATATAACTTCTGGCAAGGTCACCTGATGTGCTCTTCTTTGTCCACTCTTCTTCGTCAGCTCTCCTCCCGTCTCCCTGCTGCTCAACTGGACATCTCACCACAGTGTTATGATGAGGTCTATCTACTTTTCAGACATTCTCTCTCTCATTATATAGGATTTATTAGCTTCAATTCTGATCATATTGCATTATAGTGTGTTATCTTGCATCCCAACACTGTATTTAGTAAATTAGTTTGTTTCTCCTCAGATCGTTACCATTGTTTTTAATTATTTTGGGGTCACCTATTCCCTTTTTTCTGGAGGCATGGATTTTGCAAAATCCCTCCACCCTGCTAGTCATGGAACTGGGCCAAACCAGCCCATAAACCGTTGACAAGGCATTGAGTGTACCCTCAGTAAGTTTGCAGATGACACCAAGCTGGGAGGAAGTGTTGATCTGCCTGAGGGTAGGGGGCCAGTGGCATCCTATCCTGCATTAGAAATAGTGTGGCCAGCAGGAGCAGGGAGGTAATTGTCTCCCTGTACTCAGCACTGGTGAGGCTGCACCTCGAGTATTGTGTTCAGTTTTGGGCCCCTCACTACAAGAAAGACATTGAGGCCCTGGAACGTGTCCAGAGAACGGCAACAAAACTGGTGAGGGGGTCTGGAGCACAAGTATTATGAGAAGCGGCTGAGGGAGCTGGGATTGTTCAGTCTGGAGAAGAGGAGGCTCAGGGGACACCTCAGTGCACTTTACAATTACCTTGTTATGAAAAAGGGTCTGGCCTCTTCTCCCAGGCAAATAGTAGGACCCGAGGAAATGGCCAGAAGCTGTACCAGAAGAGGCTTAGGTTGAACATTAGAAGAAACTTTTTCTCTCAGAGGGTGGTCAGGCACTGGAATGGCCTGCCCAGGGAAGTGGTGAAGTCGCTGTCCCTGGCAGTGTTCAAGAGGCGCCTGGATGAGGAGCTATGAGATGTGGTTTAGTAGCTTGTGGTACTGGGAATGGGAGGTTGGTTGGACTAGATGATCTTGCAGGTCGTTTCCAACCTTGTGATTCTATGATTCTATGATTATGTATAAATATATATCAATAAAAATGCATGTGTGTATATATATGTATCATTTATCCACAATATAATTGCTCACAACTCACCAACCAATATCCAGCAAATTCCCAACCAACAGATGTCTTTCCCAGTCAACTTCCCACAGCTTTAAAGCCTTTCTGTTATCACATAATATAGAATAATCTCTTGGCCCTTCCAAAATATAGATGTCCTGGCTCCATTTGGTTAGGTCCAAGTGCCATCAGAACTGCCTGAAAACTGAAAGGTTCTTGGCTTTGCACAGCACCTTTCAGAATTACCAAAACACTGGTGGGCTATCAACACTATTTTTCTCCCAGACCAAAACATAGCATTATACCAGACCCATATCAGATTACCTATGCATATTTCCTGAATTGTAAAAAGAGGACTAAAAAGTTATAGTAGGTGTGATGTTTTATTGGAGCATTCTTATTTTTTATCTGTATTATATTTTCTTTCAGATATCTTTGGCATGGCTTAAAATGTCATATTGATTACCCTGCGGACTTATTTGATTGTCTTTCAGATTGAAATCTTCTATTTAATTAATGGTGCAAGTTCAGAAAAAGGAGTACTGTCAGTTGTTCTGTGTGTACCACTTCCACTCAACTGCCCTAACTATCCCTCCAGAATTAAATTGCTTCAGGTAAATGTTGAGTGGAATGGAGTGGGATGGAATAGAATGGAATAGGATAGGGTAGGTAGCATAGGGTATGGTATGGTAGGGTAGGGTAGAATAGGGTAGGGTAGGATAGGGTCAGGTAGGGTCAGATCATCTAGGTTGGAAGAGATCTTCAAAGTCATCAAGTCTAATCATTTACCAATTCCTGTCACTGATTCATGTCTGTTAGTGCCACATTCACACATCTCTTAAATACCTCTAGGGATAGAGACTCCACTAATTTTTGGTCAACCAATGCTTAAACGTGTTCTGTGAAGAAATCCTAATATCCAACTTAAAATTCCCTGAATGCCACTTAAGGCCACTTCTTCACACCCTATCACTTGTCATCTGAGGTCAAATTAATTATTTTAGCAAATAGTACGATACACTGGTTACCCATCTCTGCTGGGAAAGGTCTAATATATGTGTGTATCCTCTTCCTTTTGCTAGTTATAACCTATTAAATGCTGCTACCTTAGTTACTTTCAAAGCAATCAGAGCAAAAGATCCAGAGAGTGTTCTGAAGGATTTTTGCATGACACTTAAAGCTGATTTGCAAAAACAGTCTTTGATTTGAAACAGAAAGATGATGAATTCCTCCCTTGGAGAATCCACTAATGTCCCTGCAGCAGTGAATTATGAGAAGAGGTCTCACACAGCCTAAAGATGAAGGTTAAACTCCAAGGCATGAATTTGTTGAAAAGGTGACAATGATGAACTAAAGTAAAACAAACAAACAAACAACACACATGTCTGGAATATCTTTATTCATCATTATGTATTTCTGGTTAACTAACACATTTCAGGAAAAATGAATGTTATGAAAAAAAAAAAAAAAAGCAGTGTTATTTCTCTTATGAAATATTGGAAAGTATATTGGGAACAGCTATGACAAGATGTTAAAGAAAAAGCAAAGGTAAAATCTTAATGAGTTTTTAATCTCTTTCCAAAAAAAATCTTAATTTTAATGGGATAATTTAAGAAAATGAATAATAGATACCTTTGATTTTTAAAATATTCTTTTGGATATTTTATCATTCCTTTGCTTCCCTATCATCTCTCACTGATTTAATGGCCTAGTTTTTATTGTAAATCAACATAGCTCCAATTATGTCAACTTCTCAAAATAGATAATATTGGCCCAGTAATTTTATTCATATATAAACAGAAGGTCAAGTTTACCTGGAATCTGAAAATCTTTCTGACAAGACAGAAGAGATGTGGCTGAGTAAGACAAAATGGACAAAGACTCAAAGCCAGATGCACAACTTCAATTGATTGTATTTGAAACTTTTCCAGATAGGACTGTTTCCGTGTTACTCGTGTATACATATGATCTTCCCAGTAATAAGAGGGGCTAAGAATGATGGTTCTTCAAACCTAAAAAAAAAAAAGAAAGAAAGAAATTCTATCTCCTTGCAAAATAAACATTACTGTTAGTAAAATAATTTTAAGCTATCAGTCCTTAAGATATTTCCCTGTAATTAAGCATTTATAAGTTAAATGTCTAAGCCTAAATCACATTCTTTCAGCTCCTTTTAAATTCAAGAGGAAAGCAGAAATGCCTGCATAGTAGCAGAGGCATAATAATTAATTCATATCTCAGAACTTGGTCTACAGCTTTTCTCCTTTTTTTTCTGTTTTATCAACTATTTTGTTTCCTTCTTATTTTCTCTCTTTTGCTCTTGTTGGTTATGGTTTTTATTTTCATTTATTTATTTATTTGTTTGTTTGTTTGTTTGTTTGTTTGTTCATTCATTTATACTTAGCTTATCCTCTCTTTCCCTATGATTCCCTATGTTAGAGCCATACATTAAGATTCCAGAAATAAACCTCTCTCTCTGATTTCTCCCATGGTGTAATGTACTATGTTGGCAAAGGATTATACAGAAATAATAAGGAAACTATAAATAAATTGATTTTTTAAAAAACTATCATTGAATGCATGGATTATGCCTTCCTTCTGTTTCAGGCTGTTGAATTAGCCATCTGATTTCCTCAAAGAAAGGTAAATTTCTGAAGAATCCAAACGCTGTGAGATGGAATTTGAGGTGACGGTAAACCAGCTTGGTCAGTCAAAATTACATCAATCAACAAGGGAAGAGCCACTGATATTGTCTATCTAGCCTTCAGTAAGGCCCTTGACTCTGCACCCCATAATATCCTTCTTCCAAAATTGGAAAGATATGGATTTGATGGATGGACTTCTTGATGAACAAAAAACTGGCTCCAGGATCAAGACCAGAAATTGGTGATCAACATCTCCACATGTGAGTGGAGATCAGTGACAAGTGGTGTCCCATGTGGATAAGTTCTTGGATTGACACTCTTTAATATCTTCATTGATGAAATCAACAGTGGGGTTGAGTTTGCAGATGACTCTAAACTGTGGGTTCTTCTCAACACACCAGAGAGACAGGATGCCATGCAGAAGGACCCAGACAGGCTTGAGCAGTGGGCTCAAGAGGACATCATGAGGTTCAACAAATCTAAATGTAAGGTCTTTTGCCTGGGTTGAGGCAAAATCCTTTACTGATAGAAACTGAGTGATGAAAAGATTGAGCACATCCCTGCCGAAAAGGACCTGGAGGTACTGGTGGATGGCAAGCTGGACGTGAACCAGAAAAGTGTCCTCACAGCCCAGAAAGACAGTTGGATCCTAGGCTGCATCTAAAGAAGTGTGGCCAAGCAAGGTGAGGGAGGTCATGCTGCCTTTCTACTCTGTACTCATGAGACCTCACCTGGAGTATTGTGTTCAGATGTGAAGTCCTCAGTACAGGAGAGACATAAACCTGTTGGAGCATATCCAAAGGAGGGTCAGAGAAATGATCCAAGGGATAGAACACCTCTCCTATGAGGACAAGATGAGAGAGCTGGGGCTGTTCAGCCTGGAGAAAAGAAGGCTTTGAGGTGACCTGATAGCAATCTTTCAATACCTAAATGGGAGCTACAGGAAGGAAGGGAACAGACACTTTAGCAGAGTCTGTGGTAATAGGACAAAGGGAAATCATTCCAAACTTAAAGAGGATAGGTTTAGGTTAGATATAAGGAAAAAGGCTTTTACAGTGAGGATGGTGAGGTTGCCCAGAGATGTGGTGATGCCCCATCCCTGCAGACTTTCAAAGCCAGGATGGACCAGCCTCCAAGCAACCTGACCTATCTGTGGATGTCCCTGCTCATTGCAGGGAAGTTTAAAGGGTCCCTTTAAAGGACCTTTAAAGGATGATCTTTAAAGGTTCCTTCTAACTCTAAGGATTCTATGATTCCATGACTTGTGATATTCAGATTTTCAATAAATTATATGAGCAGAAATAATGCAGCTTACCATTCTTTTAAATATACAAAACTCCTGGGAAAATACTGTAAGTAAAGAAGTACTTTATAAAATAGGAAATAAAAAGCTAGACATTGTCCTGTAAACTTAACTTCTTGAATTACTCAAATTACTTTCAAAAATATATACAACAATACGTATATTTCTTTTTCCGATTTGATCTTTTGATGTCTCCATGTACATTTGATTTGAATAGGAAAGGTGCATATCTGCATTTCTCTCTGCATTCTAGAGCGGTGAAAGCAAAACATCAAAAGTGAGACTTGCTCCTTAATTGAACAGGAGCCTCTACAGTGATCTGTATTTCAAATAGTGTCAGTTCAAAACCTGCTCAAGACCTTAAAAAAGTCCTATGTAGAGAAATATTTTACATCTGTAGCAGTTGATTATATGTTTTTCTGCACTTGAAGTAGATTTCCTTGCAGGCATCATATATATGAGATGTATAGAAAGGTTTGTAGGCTCAGACCAATAATCAAATTACCATGGTTTAACAATTTAATACACATCACATCTCTGTTTATGAAAGTCCTTAGCAAAGATGACATAATGAAATGGCTTTAAAATAACTTTCATTATGATTCATGTGTTACAGACTCGTAATAAGCACCTTGAACACAAGTGAATCACACTGATATTCAGTTATCTGATGAGCTGCAGTGACTTGACTGGGTTTACACACTACAAATAGCAAAATTTCAATGCAAATATGAAGGGATCAGCCTTGGCAAATGGAACATGATCAGAAATGCTCCTCAGCCTTCAGTTCATTGCCAAAGATGGATGTCCGGAAGGAAGGAAGGAAGGAAGGAAGGAAGGAAGGAAGGAAGGAAGGAAGGAAGGAAGGAAGGAACGAAGGTCTTTCCTTAATTTTTCTCATATCTCTGCCCTCAGTGTCTTATTTTTGCCTATTATTACATTTTACTTAATTCAGTATAAATGTTTAAATAATGCACAGGTAGAATACTAGTGCTGTGCTATTCTGCTTTGGTAGAATCTTGATTTCAGGCCATCAGTTACGGTAATAAAATAAATAATACCAAAGCTTTCAGTAAGCAGAAGTCTCAGGCTCTAATACATACTTAAGCTTATTGATTACACTAGTTTATGTGATAATAAAAGTACAAACATATGCACATACCTTTTGCAAATAAGAAAAATCATTTGTCTTGGGCTTTCTTCTCCTTTGTGCTTTCACAGCAATTCAAAAGTCATAATAGATTATGGGAAAACAAAGTGTTTGCATTTCACAGTTGACCTTGGAAAAGTTGCCAGATTTCTCTGCACTGCAGTTCTAGTGTGTTGTCCCACTGTAAACATTTGTGAAATCATACAGTTCTTGGCAAGGTGAAATTGAAAATACTTTTCTTTGACTTATCTATTATTTTTACACTATATATTGTATATATTGTTGTGAGCACACATTTTATTATTATTATTATTAATTATTATATTATATATTATACATTGTATATTATATATTATATATTATATATTATATATTATATATTATATGTATATTAATATTAATATTATTGTTATTAATAATAATTAAAAAAAACAAAAAAACACTGGTATGTACACCGGAAATTTTGATTTTTAATATTATTATGTACATAAATATGGTATAGAGATATAACTTTGTTCCAAATTAAAAAATTTCTATAGGTGGACTATTCTGTTACACTGTAGTATCTGGGTGGTTGTTTGGTGAGAAATTGGGACATTTTTTGCCTTTTGAAATCATTGTGCTATTTGCCATATGTGTGTTGATACTATAAAAAAAAAAATAGTATTTTGTATGATAAAGCAGGGAATACTAGTCATTAATCGCATTTGGTCTGTAGAAAGAAAATGTAAATCAAAATGGTGCTACCAGCAATAGTTCTACTATCATCCATCCTGATCCAGGTACTGCTGGACAGGAGGATGGATGCACTGCTGCCACCTCTATGGCATTTAGTTCATCTAATGAGAGATCTTTTCTTTCTCAGCTCTGCTGCTACTGTACTATAGGTAAAGGCACCTTCCCAAAATATTTATAACTTGATTGTTCTCAATGGGGAGTGCTCATATTCCAAATTTTGTACCCCTAGAAGGTCAAACAAAAGG
Organism: Lagopus leucura; assembly: GCF_019238085.1. Classification (NCBI taxonomy): domain Eukaryota; kingdom Metazoa; phylum Chordata; class Aves; order Galliformes; family Phasianidae; genus Lagopus; species Lagopus leucura. The sequence continues at coordinate 2,990,202 of NW_024962253.1, forward strand.
TAGACTGCCTGTTCTAGGGACATAAGGCTTCTATTCCTACACTGTTGCACTGGTTATACAGAGAGATAGTATGTGGTAAAGCAGATTTGAAATAAGTGCAATGGTAGTTAGGGATACTTAGGGGTACTTAAGCTGCAGTCCAGTTAGCATGCCTGAAGTTCTGAAAAGTACAGCAGTGAAGACCTTGCTGGCTTGGAGCCATCTGTGCTCCTCTCCTCTCTTCCCAACCAGACAATGGACTTTGCTTTTTCTGGTGTAGCCTGAGTCCAGCACAGTTTATGCACCTCCAGTTATGACTTATGGACTATTGTAGAAGACAGGAGTTCTGGAATGCTCTGAGGCAAGTGGTGTTTTCTATTTTTATTTTTATATTATTTTATTATCTTATAAAACAGTTTAATCAATGAACTCGAGTACATAGTAGAAACAGAGTCTTCAGTTTATGGGGAAACGTTTGAGATTTATTTTGGCCATTTGTAACTAGTGCCAACATTTGAGTTCCGAAAGAGGAGGAAGTGGAAAATGATCTAATGCAGTTTTGTACTTTTTTTTTTTTTTTTTTTTTTTTTTTCCCAGTATATAAAGAGTCAAAATTTCCTTACCAGGGGCTCTACAAAACAGAAATGTGACAGGATTGTTGTATTTATGATGTTTGCTGTGCAACTGTGTGAAAATAAATAGATTATTCCATATGAATTCCAAATAAAATATATGGCTAAAGTAAATTTTACTTATGGATATTGATTGTATTGACTGAAAACTCCTTCTTACAAATTCCCTTGTTTGTATAACACAAGTGTTATCACTTGGCTAAAAAAAAAAAAAAAAAAAAAAAAAAGATATGATGAATTCTGACATTGCATATTTTACTTAACTGTGAACTGAAAAGCTTTTATTCTTCAGAGATTTGTATCCTGACTCTAAGTTGGTAGATGTGATTATTTATCTCCCGTAAGACAGTATAATCCTATGCCTTTTTTAGAAAAAAATAAAAAAAAATGTTCTTACTGGTATACCTTAATAAACTGCAGTATGAAAGGTAGCACTGGTTGAAGCCTGTTCCTGTGTCTTAAATGTTGCTATATATGCCAAAATGTTATTTCTGATTCCAGTCATGCATAAGCTAGCAAAGAACTCTCTTTCATTTTTTTTTCTTTTGAAAATTTTGATTAATAATGATTGTCTTGTTCTGATAAAGCCCGTTATTATTTGCTAATAATGGCATGGATGGGCAAACTGTGGTGTAAAAGAGACTGAAACACTAAAATGCTCTAGGATGCATTCTAATGTGAGTAAAGCTGAAATGCTCCCATTTTACTCAGCTCAGATGACAGCATGTTATTTATTTTCTGTCTCTCGCTTCAATTACTTGTCTTTACCATGCCTGAGGTCACGTATCTGCTTACAGGATAGTTTTGTTAGAAGCACAATCATATTAACACAGAGATTGCCACTTAAAATTTTCAGCAGTTGCATGGATGCCTGTCCTCCTCTCAGTTGACTCCACAGGGAGTATATTCCCAGCTGATATCTTTAGATAACAGAGAAAATGTGGAATTAATTTGTACCGGTATTCTCAGAAAATACTCAGGGAGAGGACCCAAGTACATACCCTAATCAGGAGAGAGGAGCAACAGAAGAAACACTGGGAAGGTTACGTGAGGTTCAGTATCAACTAATATATAATGTTTGGTGGATACAAAAGAAACATAATTATTACACCAAGAAGCTTTGCCAGTAGAGAGTCAGCTTATAGATGGACAAGTTTAGATGGGCAAAGAAATGCTGTGTAGAACATGGAGAAAAGGACAACAAAAACAATCATCTAACATAATGCTTCAAAGTCAGTTTCATTTAGCTACAAGTTAATATATATCAATGATAATTATATATGTTGTACTCACTGAGAGTAAAGATGATAGATGATGTGTTGCTTTTATTTTGGCTGAAAGTTTAAACCTATTTCCCTTCCCCTTCCCCTTCCCTTCCCCTACCATTACCCTTTCCTAAGTGACATGGTTTAGTGAGGAAATATTGGTGGTAGTTGGATGGTGAGACTATATGATCTTAGAGGTGTTGTCCAACCTTGGTGATTCTATGATTCTTCGCCAAAGATGATGTGTGAGTGTAGGAGCAGATTTAAACACAAAAACCTGACATGTCCCAATAATGTGGCAGACAACTCATAAGCTGCAGGCTTCATATCAGGCATGAGTGGGGTGCAATTTGCAGATCTAACTCAAGCATGTTAATCTGCATATATTCCAATTCTCTCCGAGGACATACAAATATATATTTGTATATGTATGTGAACAAGTATATAAATGATATCCATTGTGGCAAGTTCATTTTGTCTTGAAGAAACTGTATTCAGCAAATATTTAAAGAGATTCATTATTATCACTACTGAATAGTGGGAGTCTAAAGCATCAGACAAGTTATAGAGTTGATCAGAATAAAAATCTCTGGTAGAATCAACAAAGTAAATCCATGTCTTCTCAATCAGAGTCTTACACTGTCACAGAGTGAATTATTTTACCTTTGTACACATCTGTTTGGTAACAATAATGGTACTTTTAATATTTGAAAACCCGGATTTGACACAAAAATGTTTCAAAGGGCTTGTCTAGACAGCTTGTACTTCTGCTTCAAGAATGTGTTTAATCATTTTATGCCTTAGTTTACTGATCTGCAAAATGGGTGTAGGCTGAATCTGTCCCTAACTCAGAGAAAAAAAATTGTCCCTCCAACAGACTGCATAAAAACTTAAGGATTTGGCCCTGTGCTGACAGTCTGTAAGCTGGAGTGCAAATGTTCTACATGTCTATTTGACCTCTACAGTTGAGGATTTAAAACTTTAATTATAGGAATGAGAAGATGAGAACAGATTCTGAGTTAGCTACTTTTTTTTTGAATAGATATTCAGACTCCAGAGGGAATAGTGATTTGCAGGCTCATTGAGGGAGAAAAAGGATGTCCTTTCTTTCCTAGGTGTACGGAAGAGGAACAAAAGCAGGCCTTGATACTGTTCCATTAAAATAAATCACTTCTCAATCCAGGCGAGAATTTGTATCAGAATATTTGATAACTGAAACTTTACCAACAAGAGCAAATCAGAGAGGGCATTTGATTATAAGGGGTCATATCCTGCTAAGCCTCTCTCAGAAGTGTCTCACTGAATTCAGGAGATCAGTATGCAGGAAGTTACCTGGATAAGGCTGTTAGACAGTGAAGTCTGTGAAAGAACTACGTTGCTGTTTTGTTCTGGGAAAGTTGACAGTGAACAAATTATATGAGTCCTAATCTTATAGCCCAACCTCAAGCTGCCATTGAAATCAGTGAAACAAAACAAAACAAAACAAAACAAAAACACCCAAGTCTGACTTCAGTAGTGACAAGACAGTACATATAGGATTAATTAATTCATTGTTTTCCAGAAAATGCTTTATTATCCTCAGTTGTCAAGATCTTGTGTAATGGCAAAGTGGCATTGTAATCTAGAGAGCATGACTTCGTGTTTAGAGAATTATCATTCATGAATACTGGAATGCGCTCATTATAAAGTTGTAAATATGTTTGTTTCCTCTTGTTATGGCTAGCAGATACATATTGGGAGGTTTAAATTGTCTAATCAACAACAGAAGCAGTACTGTACAATGGAAGGAAAAAACTAGTAAAAGAGTTCAGAGGATGGGTCTATCAGCAAGAAGTGTCAAAGAAATATGCTGAAACAGTCAAATATTTTGCAGAGACATTTGTCTGAAAGGGAAAAGTTGAGAAGAGTGGTGAAATAGCTGTACTAGTTAGGAGGATATTTTACTCTGGAATTTAAATACACATGCCATAGTTTTCAAAAGACAAAAAATACTACCATCACTAACAGAATATTCCAAACGATAAAGTCTTTTTTTCCTTGTGTTCTGGGTAATATTTGGAAAGAAAATTAAATTGGAGTATCACAAATTATTTTTTTCCTCCTTATTTCCCTAACAGTATTTTTAAAGTAAAACCAACAGTTTGTGTATATACATGTGAATAGTAGCACATTATGCATTTTTATACAAAGAAATTCTCATACCCTTGCTTTCCATATCCTCTCCAGATTCTTAGAAATTACTTCAAACCTCTAGAAATAAACTCATGAGCCTGAATATATGTACTTTTTAAAAGGCATAAAGAAAGCTAAAGTTCCTGCCTGAAATGATTATCAGCATTAAAAAACGGTCTGTCTGTGTTCTCTTTCAGCTATAGATTGCAGTGTATCTTATATGCAGTCATTTACTTTTGCAACACCTTGACAACGTAGTACAACATTACCATTCCCATTTTATAGATGAGAAGAACCAAGGCAGAACGATTAAACAAGTCACCCAAAGTTATACAAGGTCTGGGGCAGAGCCAGAAATAGAATCAAAGTCTCTTGAGTCCCTGACCTTCATATTAAACACAAGATCATCCTCCCTCTGTTACTAGTTAGAGCATTCAATTCACCCCATCTGGTGTGCATGTATAATTTGTACCAGAGGGGTAATTTATCCCTAGAGGAGGGCAGGCGGGGCTTGCAAGGGGTGTCAGCTGTGTGCTCAAGATTTGCATAGACTACACATTCATTGAAATGAAAATTTCACCCAAGGAGCATTTCTGGCAAAAATATAAGAAGAGGTAAAGCAAAATTCTGTTTAGACCTCCTCAAGTTTTTAAGAAGGTGATTTTTCTCAGTTGCTTTATTACTCTGTTTGAAAAGCCAAAAATGAAGCCTATCCCTCAGTAACTCTAGGCTTTCTGTGCTACCCTGAAACTGTCATTTGGTGTTTGAGATAGGTGATCATTTAATGTGTTCTACTTAACCCTGCAGGGGACCGGCTGTTGATGGGAGGAGTGTGGCTGGGAGAACCAATCCTTTTCATGGCTTTCATGTGCTTAATTAGCCAATATAAAATAAATGCCTCTCAGCAATCAATATCATCATTGTAGGAGCTCAGCAGTGCTTGTTCCAATAACATACCAAAGATTTGATGGAACTACATCTAATAAACCTGGGGAGAACCTTAAATGTGTTTGTGCTCCTATGTATATGTATGTGTATGCAAAAAAAAAAAAAAAAAAAAGCATCTATTATTTGAAAAGACATAAATGCTCCCAGTTCATGTTTTAAGGATATCTATCTGGAAACTGTGGAACTTTTTACTTTTAATTTATAGATTATTGTCTGTTTCTTAATTATTGTTTTCTTTCTATGGTACCAATTCCCCTATGGGGCAGGCTGAGAGAATTGGGCTCTTCAGCTCGGAGAAGAGAAGATGCTGGGGGCCTTGCAGTACCTGAAGGAGCACAGGAAAGCTGTGGAGGGACTTTTTAGAAAGGCATGCAGTGACAGGACAAAGGGAAATTATTTTAAACTGGAAGAGGGTAGATGCAGATTAGATATTGGGAAGAAATTATTGACTGTGAGGGTGTTGAGATTGAGACACTGGAAGAAGTTGCACAGTGATGTCGTGGATGACCCCTCCCTGGATGCATTCTAAAACAGGCTTGATGGGGCTCTCAGCAACCTGGTCTAGTGGGAGGTGTCCCTGCCTATAGCAGGTGGCTGAAACTAGATGATCTTAAAGGTCCCTTCCAACCCAAACCATTCTGTGATTCTATGAATTAGGACACAGAACAGATCTAATAAGGTAGGTTATCTGTTCTCACAAGATTACCTGCAAGATGGCTCAAACTCAGGGCCTTCAAATTTGGATAAGAATCCTAACTTTGTATCTTTATCTGAAATAAATGGTTCAACTTCTTCATATTTATCAAAGGCCAAAAATTAAAAATTAAACTTGGTAGAATGTGGACATGTCCACCATGAATTTGAAACATTTCAGCTTCAGATTTTTAATACATCAGTCTCAAGAAGTGGGACTGAATCTGGTCTTTTGTCTTTTCACTGATAATGTAATACTTCTGTCTTCAAGAGCTTTCCAGCAGATTTATGTCACTGTATGAAAGTGGGTAGAGAATCAAACTCAGTATCTTTGTGCTTAAAGCGAAAAGCAAGGTAATTTGATTTATTATTTGGTGTTAAAACAAGCAAGTGTCATTTCACTTAAGTGCATAAGTTTTGTGGTAATACTGGACCATTTTCAGCTGATATTGAAGTCAATGAGTGTTATTCACATGACTTCAGTAGTCAATAGGCACATATTTGCTTTAATATTTATCTTTCCCAGGGGAGTGAACCACTTCTCCTGATTTCCTCTAAGGGTCTCAATCAAGCAAACTGGTATTGACAATGTACTTTCCTGAGTTTGGCCCTTAGCAGTGCTGAGCGGCCCAAGGGCAGACAGGTATTATCTTGCTTGCATACAGTCATCAGCCCCTCCTGTAAACCTGCAACACTGTCTGCCTGATCTAGGTATGTGGAGAAGGGTAAAATAGAACCTCAGCTTAGTCCAGTCCCTAGTCAGAGACAGCAGTTTGTTATCTCATCCCTAACTATTATCACTTTTAAATCAAAGAGTCACCTCAGAAGCATTATATTTTGGGAAGTCAATGTTTAAACTAGTAGATATTGTACATTCCCCATTTCCTGCCCAGTTCCAGACATTCTCAGGTTCAGTAGTTTTGCGTGGAGATCTGTGTAGTACTACATAGTACTACATCTCTATGGAGATGTAGTAAAGCCTGCTCAAGACAAAGATTTCTTCAGAGACAATGGAGCTTCTCACATGAGTAAAGCTGAGCTGGATAGGGCCCAGATTTAGTTTTAAATCTTGGCAGTTCCAGAAATGTAGCTTTAACAAGGCTTATTTGAGATGAAGGAACATTTTTCAGTGCTTATAACAGCAGCAAGATTCTTATTATACAACATTTAAAAGCAATAATTTCTGCCAATTTAACCTCATAGATTTTCTAATACAATAAAATTAAATTTAAAAAACCCTGAATGCAGCAGATATAAACCCTTCATGTGCAATTAGCAAATTTTAAATAGAAACTTTAATATTAACATTATTCTTTATGCCTCAATAAGTGGAATATTATTTAAATTGATAGACATAAGAGGATATAAATAATTCCTAAGTGTAGATCTAAACCAGAATTTCAGACCATATTGAAAGAGCAAAACATTATACATTCCTTATCTCCAGTGTATCATTCATTACAAGCATGATGACGCTTCTTTTTTTTTTTTTTTTTTTTTTTTTTTTTTTTTTTTTTTAAGAGATTAGTTTGGCCTTAGAGTTCTGATAAACACTATAAGTAAACACAAAAAGCTATTCTAAAAATCCAGTGTAACAGAAAATAATTGTGTATACTCCACCAAACTGTCTCTTCTTTCTGTGGCTGAAAAAGTGTTCCGAGCATACAGTTTGAGAGACAGTGAACTTCTGCTCTCTTCACTGATGTAAAAATATAAACATCTTAAACCATGGAAGTGTAATTTAATTAGGGACAATTTTTCATAGCAAATAAACATAGAGTTCATAAGTGAGAGAATTACAACCGGCATTTCTGACTACAGAAAACGAAAAAAAAAGGCTCTCTGTCTGTGTTACTCTGTAAAAGTTAGATGTTTTCTCCTCTGTTAAGGCATAAGAAGAAAACTGTAAAATTATGACAATCTATAACCAGAAAAAGCCCTATGGTCCATATTTATTTTTCATCAAAACAATAAGTTCATTCAGATCAGGTGATTGCATGATGAAGCATATCCAGCAGATAACAGACCTCTGTAGTTTCTATAAAAAGTCATTTAAGGTTGCAGCTTTTTTAGATTCTTTCGGGTGAGAATCATTTAGGGTACAAATCCAGCAATCTTCGGGTAAAATTCTCCATAAATTTATAAGCATTGAACTTTTATAAAGTGACATTCATTTTCCAGTATTAAGTATATAATAAAGAAATTACAAGAACCAGGATTCCCTAAGATTCACCTTTTTCAAGATACTCAACAGGAAAGTTTATTTAGGTGATGAAAACAACATGTTGCTTAAAACTTCTCTGCCTATATCCCCCAATGGACTTCAGAAAGGCGGAACAGATTTCCCTTCCCAAGACTATCAGTGCAGAATAATTAAACCATGGTAAATTTAAAGATCACTTGATATCTGTGGATACAAAATACATAGATCCTAATATTCTTCCTAATACACACACCTACTCTCCATACTCTCAGTTCAAGGATAGAGTTTTTCCCACTTCATTTTCAAGGTTATGATACAAACCAGTCTCCTTTTTGATACTACCAACTTTCTAAAATCCTTTGAAACTGAAATAATCTAAAACAGGCTAAACTAAAATAGGCTAAAATGAAAAGTAGAGCTAAGCAGTACTCTCAGCAGACAGTGCTCTATCGTTTCAAGTGATGGTTAACTTGGGTACATGCTTCAGCCCATGATTATCAGTAAGGCCATGTACACAGGTAGTTATATCTTCAATAATTATATTAACAATGTTCTGTGCCTTAAGCTATTTATGAAATTAGAAATGTCTGCAATATCAGGACCCTGTCACCATAAATTTTTACAGACCCTCATGGTCAAGTCTTTGCCAGGAGTCAATGTCCAGAACATGAATGATGTCTATGGTGCTATCCTGAATGACAGACTAAGTACCTTTCAGTATCTTTCTAAATTAATCTAAATCTAAATTAAAGTAACTAAACAGAAAAAAAGAAATTTATTCCAAAGGGACTTTTAACAAAGGACTTTGAAGAATAATAGAAAGAAGATGCTCTCCAAAAAGAAGAAGAAACGAGGAAGGAGTTGGAAATCCTGAGAACCCAGATCTCTTTCAGGCTTTTTCTGTTTATTTCTAAGTGGAAAAACAAACAAACAAAAACTCCTAAAAGTAAAACTCTTGCGTCACTTTCTACATGTGTTAAATCACAGTGCAAAGATAGAATCATAGAATCATAGAATTGCTCAGGTTGTAAAAAGCCTTAAAGATCATGAAGTCCAACCACAACCTAACCATACTACCCTAACAGTCCTCTGGTAAATCATGTCTCTGAGCACATGAGATATTCCCATGAGTATTCCCATTTCACAGGTAGGAATAAAGTGAGGGAGAGTGAGAGCTTCTCTACTTCAGTAGCTCATAGAAGAATGATCCTTTTTCAGTTATATAGTTTCGTAAGAATGCAGGCAATTCACTTTAATAAGAGAAAAATAATTTTATATTCTTATACAGATAAAATCTTTCAGTCTTCCCTATCTCTTTGCTGAAATAGAGCTGTTGGGCATACAGCTCTTTTCGCTGCTGCCACCAGTTTTCCAAATTCCTGTGGCAAGTGAATAATGGAAAAAATAACAAAAAATATCCCCAAACTAACATGAACTATGCCCTAGTTGTGAATAAGAGTAGAATGGCAAATAAGGGGAAGAGCTTCTAGACACACAAGTTAATCAACCATGTACTCTGAAGCATAAGATTTTATTAACCTTAGTGTATGCAGGTACAAAAGCTGTTCTGAAGGCAACTTTTTTTCTTTTCTTCTTCTTTCCTTTGAAGTGATAGAGCCAGGCTTTCAGTGCAGTTCTGGTCACTATTTCCTATTCTGTATGATCAAGCATATAGTTTTTTTAATGACTTCCATGACGCCACAGCTCTTTGAAAGTGTAAAATGAATCACTGAACCACATCCAGCTACAGGCAGGCATAGTTCCTCCTGCTAACCAGTCTGAGATTGGGAGAATTTAATATTAGGCATTTTAAAATACATATTTCAGCCATAGGCTATCCCCATAGTATGTTTGGTATTGCATATCCTCCAAATATTAGTAAGTTTATGAGCTGAACTATCAGATATCTGAAGATGGATACAGGAAATACATTCACCCTTACAAAACATTTTGAAAACTGAGACACATGGTCTCTATTTGCTGCCTGTAACCATGATACAGCCAAATACACCAGAAGTACAGCAATTGAGGTGCTCACAGTTCTAACAGATAAACAAAAATAAATAAAGAAATAAATCAGTAATTAATACACTTTCAAGTTCTCTTCTGCTATTTATCCCTCCTCTGAGTCAGCAGCAACATCACTCAACATTGTCTGAGATTCAAGAGCTAGCTTTGTTATCTTTCAGCTGTGCAGAAGAAAGTGTGTTAGCCTTCCTCCAAGGCTGAAGTAACATATCCAGCCCATGTCTGGTCATGCAGTGTAATAGTTGAAAGATTGCCTTAAAGAAAGAAGTTCAGTCTTTTGCGGATTTGCTTTCCCTAGTCTGAAGGACATCTGATAGTTGGCTCTTATTGTACTGTGTGATAATACTAACTGTTGTTTAATAAAATATTGGAATGTAAATACTTAGGCACAGTTACTCACTCAAATTTCCTGAACAATCACCACCATGAAGGGAATAAACACAACACTACACATAAACTACTCAAGAGAGAATGCATCAGAAAAGGTTTTTCTTTTTCAGCACTATGCAAAGTAGTTTATTAGCTCTGTAGGAAGAAAGCCAAAAAAACCCTGCATTCTCTGAGAGAAAGGATAATACTCCTAAATCCTAAATGATACCTTCCTATGCTATTGGTTGAACTGGCAGAACAAGTTTAGGAACTGCAAAAATGTGGGAGGAAATAGATAGAAATGTTATTTTTGAAGTTTTAACCCTGGATAAAGAGCAAGTCACATCCCAAACTGTTCAGACGGGGAATAATATTTGTTTTCTGCAGTTCTGCACTTACTACCCTTTGCTATGAAAACCAGCACCTATGTAATTCAGAGTTAGCAGCTTGCATTCTCAAAAAATTGGTTAGCTGGATTGTCAGATTGTTTAAAAAACTTCTGGAATGCATGCAAAACAATGAGCAATTCCACGTGAATTCAATTAGCAGCTGGGCAGTCCTTGCTGCAACTGCTGAATGTCTGTGGTGTGTTGATCGTGACTGCGTAGTAACAATCCACAAGCTTCTTGCTCACTCTCAGGATGCAGAAGAAATCACCACTTGCCACATGGTTTCCTTTGGTTTTGGAATCAACAGTATCCGCACCTGGATGATCATAGATGAACTAGCTTGTGTAAAGTGCACAGAAACTGGTATCCCCATTGCTTCAAAGACCAAAAATAAATATTCCTCCAATTTATTAAGCTTATTGGATATTGTAGTCTATTCTATTCCTTTACCATGGCTATTTTTGAAGTTAATGCAAATGTCAGACAAGGTGAATAATTCTCAAGGTTTTTAACAAACCTTTATTATTTGATAGTTTCTTTTAATTTCTATTGAAACCAATTACTAGCCAAATCTCATGACTTTTTATGTCTACAGCGTTAAAGATTTTGCTTGAAGGCTAAACTTAAAAATTATAGTAGTTATCAATAATGTACGGAGCGTAATCTCTAATTCAGAAAACAGAGCTGGAAGATATGCTGAGAAACCAAGCAGTCCATCCACAAGAACTCAAATGCAGTTCCTCAAAGAAAGATCAATTCTACCCACAACATTCCTGAAAGATGTTAATAATTTCACATAGACCGCCAGTACTGAAGAGCCTACAGCTTTCCTTCGCTAATGGTCCTAGAATCTTATAGTCATTAACTCAGTTTTCTTTTTCCTTTTTTTTTCACTTCCATAAATGGGGTCTCTGTGGACATAATTTAAATTGTATCCTCTTCTTTTCTCTCTGTGATGAACAGATAATTCCCTTCCTTTTTAAATTTAAAATTAGAGCTAACCATCTATTCGTTTTGAGTGTTTGCTTTGCTAAGTGCATATATGCTCGCACAAAGTGAAGACAGAGGGTTTATAAACAAGAATCAGTTCAGAAATTACTAAGCCAAATTAATATTCAGGGCTTTCTCCTGTCTCGAGTTATCTACAAAAAAAAATTTTGTTTATAAATGATGCAGTACAAAACACAGCACATTTTCCTATTTTTTTCTCCTTTTTCAGATTTTTGTATAATAAACAAAAACTCCCAAATAAATAATTAACAAAGATGACTTATTTATAATCAGAAATGTTTGGCTACCAGATGGTCCAGAGTATATTGTCATATAATAGGATCTCTAGTATGGTTTTAACTCTGCGGGAACAAACAGCAGAATATTAATAAAATGTCAATTAGTTTAATTTAGTCTCATATCTATTGAATATATTTATTGGTACCTAGATGGTTTTAATTTCATTTTGAGATTCCAGCTGCTTTTCAGGACAGAAAACTTTAAAAGAACCAGCACGGCAAGGCGACCCCCCTCCACCCCAAAAAAAAAAAAAAAAAGAAAGAGAAATAAATATGTCAAAGGATGGAAAGAACAATTTTAAATGAAGCTGACAAGACACTAAACTGGGAATTAAATAAATTTTTGTGCATCTGTATTGCTTTATATCCTTGATTGTTTTCTCTCTATTTTTGACACTAATTTGAAATTCTTACCTCAATTTTCCTGAAGTATAAATATTGCTGAAGTCCCTCTCTGGTCTGTATTCAGACTTCTAAAGATGTTGGTGAATGGGCAGATTTTTGCATAGTTTATCAAGTTTATTTTCAGATCATATCTAAGGCTGAGAATTACAGTTTTATACATTTTCCTGAATTACAATCAGGTTAATCGTATCTCGAAGAATTCAGCAGTCAGTGTGAGGTAATCACAAGATTGAACTTGTCTTCAACACAAGATGTTTGAAAGATCAAGCTGAGAGAAGATGATGCATGATATATCAAACTGAAAGGATCTGACTGGGATAGAAATAACTTTCTTAACAGCAGTCTATATAATGCTGCATTTTGGATTTGTAACTGAAATACTTACTGTTGACAACACTCTGATGCTGTAGCTTTTGCTAAGCAGCACCTGTAGTGTCAAGTTCTACTCTGTTTCACACCCCACTGCCCACGGTGAGTAGGTTGTGGGTGGGCAAGGGGCTGGGAAGGGATGCAGACAGGACAGGCAACAAAACTGACCAAAGGGATATTCTATATCATACAATATCATGTTTAGTAATAAAAGCTAATAGAGACTGTCTTCCTGTCTTGTCTTTCTGGCACACTATGCTCTTTGAACATTTGATTGCTGAATTTCTTCCTCTCTGTTTTTTCTTTTTTCCTTTTTTTTTTTTTTTTTTTTTTTTTTTCTTGTAACTTATATCTACAAGAACTGCTCTGAAAGTAATGCCTCCTATTTCATCATGCTGTCCCACAGCATCAGAGGCAGGTGTCAATGGCACGGCAATAGAAGTTGAATCTTCCCACAAATATTCAGTTAAATTTTGTTGTCATGTTGCAGATAGCAGCAGGAGGCAGTTTGAGAAAATGTCATCTGACACATGAAGAAAACCGTGTAACTGAATTTTTCCATGACCCATTGCCATTCATCAGCATTTGATGAACATTTATGGAGACCAAGCAGTGGATGTTAGCACAAGTAGCCACAGCAGTGGAAATAGTGATGTAAAAGACAAGCCACATATTGGATAGCCATTCACAACTGTGATATTTGTCTGGACCGTGCTTCACACTTTGTCAGGACTTACTGTAACAATATGAGGCTGAAGGTGAGTTTCTGGAATTGTGTTATTACCAGAGATGAGATGTAGTTTCATCACTATAAGCTGAAGTCAAAATGATAGTCAATGGACTTCCTCATTGAAGAAGTCCTCATTGGGTAAAGTGATACACAGTGTCTTTTGGGATAGCAAATGGGTGATCCTGCTCGATTTCCTAGAACCTGGACAAACATCAACTCCAACCATTATATTTTGATGCTAACTAAGCTGAAGACTTGAAATTCCAGAGTTGAGCCAGAGATGAAGACAATCTTTCTCCCGCAAAATGATAACATTAGGCTTTATACCATGTTGAATACCATGGAGCACACGGCCGACCTTGGCGGAACTGTCCAACAACATCCATTATATAAGCTGGCTTGGTTGTCTTCTTACATCCATCTGTTCAGGCTGATGAAAGACGATCTGTATGAGAAACATTTTTCTAATAATGTTGTCATTAGTAGCTGTGAAACTGTGAAGCTGTATGGCATGCAGGCTCTTGTTCATCACTAGTAAAAATGTATAGCTAAAGAAAGTATTTTGTAGCTGATAACTTGCTTGATCAAATAATATTATTGTGCTTTTTATATCTGTTGTAGATTTCATAATAAATAAATAAATAAGAGGCATTACTCTGGGACAGACCCATGTATTTTCCATCAGATAAAATCCCATGCACCTCTGTTATTATCAAGGTCTATACTGGTATTTTATTTGGGTCCATAGATTTTCCATGCTACTGCACTGTATTGGAATTGCTGATGAAACATAAATCCTGTGTTGTCAACAGATAGTTTGATTCGTTTGTATGATCCAGATACCACATGTATCCCAGAACCATCTGCACCCACACCAGCTGTGCAAAGATAGACTAACATCATCTTTGACATGTGGATCTCTGAGGTTTGTTTCAATTATTATTTGTATAATGTTCCAACAGTGAACAGATCGTCTTTGCACTTTGGGCTGTATAAACATGCCACAAGGGATGGTAGTTACTCTGAAGACCCTACAGAATAAATAGACAGCAGTGTGGGGAGGGAAAGTTTGCTCAGAGACTCACCTAAATTCACACTGCAGGGAAGAGCTGGGAATTGTATCTAGGTCTCCAGATCCCCTCAAGTATGTTGCTTTATTCACCAGGCCAGGTTGTCTCTTTACATTTAATTCCCTTTTCCTTTTCTTTATTCTACCCAATAGAATTCATCAGCACAGGTTTCTGTATGCAGATAGACACTCAGCTAAAAGGGAGAAAACTAAAGAAAAAAAAAAGGAAGAAAAATAAAGAAACCAATCAAATAAATACAATGTCTGGAATTATGCATGGAGGAGAAAACCCTCTTCTATTAGTTACAGTGCTCTGTGTGAAGAGTAGTATGACTACCTTTGGTTTATTTGCATAGGAAATGTGAATGTATGTTTGATTGTAATCTTAGGAGAGGCAAGTTTAAGGGACCATGCAGCTTAGTCTATACTGTATTTGTGTGAATGTTTGCTAGACATATGTCATTTGTGGGATGGCAATGAGATGGCATTGAGATGAGAGAAAGAGCAAAATAAAGATATTTGAATAATTCTTTTAAATCTA
Organism: Lagopus leucura; assembly: GCF_019238085.1. Taxonomy (NCBI): domain Eukaryota; kingdom Metazoa; phylum Chordata; class Aves; order Galliformes; family Phasianidae; genus Lagopus; species Lagopus leucura. The sequence goes on from NW_024962253.1 coordinate 3,005,283, forward strand.
TTGCAAGCCCAACATCAATTTAAATAATTGCCCCGAAGTTAAATGATGATTAGCATGGTATCTCTAGATATTTCCTGGCTTTGTTCTTAAGCTGGAATATTTCTACCATTCATTCATTCATTTCTTCATTTCTTCATTTCTTCATTTCTTCATTTATTTATTTATTTATTTATTTATTTATTTATTTATTTATTTATTTTCTCTTTCAAGAGAAAAGATGAAGATTCAAAGATTCTGAAGTAAAATTTTTATGTGACATGATACGCTCATGATTACTGGACATTCTTCATAACTCCTATGCCTTTCTGCTTGTTTAGTGGTTTACGTAAGCATGAATAAAAGTCACATTAATGCACAGGTTGTTCATTTGTTTCTTTTTTAATTAGCTGTGGCTCTTGTACAGTGGTGAGCATGGAGGGCTATCAAACAAACCTCTTCGATTCTCTTATAATTGGAAAAGACTTCATTGGCAATCTTTGGTGAGGACAATTAAGTTTGTAATTTTAATGCATACGGAGTGTAAAGCAAGATCCACTGTAACATTTACACTGAGTCTTTCTAAACTCTGTATAAGCAGAAGCTGAATGTGAGAAGGGCCATTTCAGAGCTTTGTCCCTACCAAGCTACCAGATGCCCAGTTTACCTGTAAGGAGATTTGCGCTGTGATCACTGTTAATGTTGAGCTTTCTTTTCCCTTCGAAACATGGTCAACAAATTTCAAGAGAGAGTCCATAAACCCCCTTGAATTCTCTATCCCTAAATTTTGTTTGAATGTTGTGTCTCTGAGAAGACTGTTGTTAGGAGTCAGGAATTAAAATTTTCTATGGGTTCAGGGATACCTACATGAGAAAAATACTTCATGCAACTCCAGTAGAAAAAGCTTCCTGTTAATTAGAAAGTTGATTTCACAGCTCGTTCATTTGATACGTGTGTTCAGCCCTGTCTCTTCCACAGACTGGGACAAGCCAACTTCTCAGTCATATGCATCTCTGCTTCTCTTGTTGCAAAATAGTGAATAACAATACCCTTTGCCTTGTTTGCTTAAACGCAAGCTCTGCAGGCAGGAAATAATTCTTTATTATGCATATGAACAACATCTGGCCTAGTGTGCCAGGTGTACAAATCATTTATTTATGCAATTAGCTAAAAAATAAGCTAAACTGTGATAACAAATCCATGTAGACAGACTGTAAGGTAAGTAGAATTAATTCTCTTTTTTTTAAAATCTTAGCGTGTAATAATTCAGATTTGCTACGGGGCAAAAATCACAGGAATCATCCCAGATGAACTGGCATAGTATCATGTGATACACAGTCACCTAGCCACTTGTTCATGTCTTTGAGCCTTTATGCACTTGCCCACAGTGCTCTTAGTAAAGTATGTTATATTTGCAGTGTCAGCTGAAGAAGACTTAAGGGGGTACTCACCAATACTTAGGCAATGCCTATTTTTGTCCTTGGGATACTTAAGAAATGAGGAAATTGCAGGAAATCTCCAGAGGAGCTTTCGATCTCTTATCAATTATATGTTACCGAAATGTAGTAGGCAACTGCGAGACATCCCTCGGGATGTGACGCAGCAGGACTTTCCCAGCTCTATTATTGATGTATGGCACATGCTTTAGGGGCGTAGACGAGGCACATAGGGTGTATAAGCTAGGTTTCACGTGTAATAAACGCCATTTTGCTGTTCATCATATTGGTGTATGCATGCAGTTATTTGGTCCTGACCTGGTTAGGGTTAGTAGCGTAGGAAGCAATGCAACAAATGGTGCTCCGCGTGTGAGGAAAGCCCACTCGTGTGAGGAACCCACTCGCATGTGAGGAGAGCCCACTCGTGTGAGGAACCCACTCGCATGAGGAGCCCACTCGCATTTAACATCTTCTGCGAGCCTGCAGAATTTCCAGCTCTGTGAGGCAGTTGCAGGCTGGCCGTGGAAGACCACGGTAATTGTGGTACATTCATCCAAAGAGGTGTGCCCGTGGCAGCAAGCTGCTGTGGAAGTCCGGGAGTGGTGATAGCCTGTGACGTGGCAGCAGGTCGTGCGCGGATAGGGGCATCAGTGACGTGCTGGTGATGGAGCAAATTATCAAGGTAATCCTTCAATTTCGCGAGGACTATTTCAGCAACAATGCTCCTTCCAAGAAGGACATTGCCGCTATACTTACTCACCTGGAAAAGGAGTGGAATCTTTCCTCCCTTCAGGACGTTTTAGACCCCACTAGATGGGACTTGTTTACCTCCACGCTTCTGCAGCATGTGATGGGGGAGTAAAAAGCTTAAAGTTTGGGAACTGATCCTCGGAGCTCTCACAGTGGCAAGGGAAGAGGGCAAAACTCCTGAGGTGGCGGGTGCTATGATGGGGTTGGAATCTACTAACACCAGGAGAAACAGCACAGGGAGCATGTTTTCTTGCAGATCCCCTGAGGAAGAGAGCACCGCAAATATGTCCTCAACTATGGCACCTAACATCTTGTCTATACCCTCGGCACCCCCCTCGGCTCTCCCCTCAGCTCCAGCTTCAGATAAAAAGTAGAAGACAGCACTCAACTGTCTGCACCCTTATCTTGCAACACCGCCGGAGTACAGGAATCCGAGGTCGTTAAGCCCCCCACTGTATCCACGACAACCGCTGTATCCTTCTCTGTGTAATCTAACACCACCTGCAGGGGCAGGGGAAGAAGTGAACTGGGATGGGACACTGGCCTCCTCTCCGGAGGTGGAGCGCGGTTACATCCAGGGGGTGGGAACTGCGGGAAAGGTCTGGGTACAGATTGGTCAAAAGTTAGGGAGGCGGTAAAAGAGAAAGGAAAGGGAAAGGGAAGCGATGCAACTTATAGGCCCTTGGGTGACAGCGTCTGGCCAGCGCCGTTCACCCTGATCACGCTTGATGAAGGAGGTGGCTTCTGGCTGCACCATCTGCTCAGGTTGCACCCGACGGAGAAAGACAAGATGATGATCGTTTCCGGACCTACTCCACCACTGTATCAGGACCCATTGACTCGATCTACATATTCTTTTACAAGATTGAGTGCGCATGCAACCAATCAGGAGCCTCTACAACAGTCAATGCTTGATCAAAGGGAGATGGGCAGAGGGGGAGAGGTGCAGAGCCCGCAGCTTCTTGTTACGACCGAAGAGGATAGCGAAAAGGAGGGAGAGGCAAATTTGCATTTAGGAGTTAAGAGGGATGCACTAGCAGATTGGGGGAAGTTTAGATCTAGCCTGATAGAGGAAGGAAGAGTACTGGAGACCTTCCTGATAGTAGGGAATGATAATGGAAGCCCCAAAAGGCATCACCCGCCTGATAGATTGCGCGGAGAAACAGGGATTGAAATCACCCCTCACCTTAAATGCATTAGAAGCCCTGACAGCACCAGGCCCCCTCCTTCTCCTTCCTCATGATGTAATGAATCTGATGCGCATGGTACTTAATCCAGTCAAGTATACACTGTGGGCATCAGAATGGGTTCCCTTCAGGGACAAGTGGCCAGATTGAGGCCTGGGGAACAAGCAACAAGGATTTGTTTGTGAGAGCAATGCTCTTAAAGCTAGAGACATCTGCCTTGATATTGAATAAAATGTTTGCCATTTTAAGGTACACCCCAATGAGATACCTGAGACAGTGCTCATATATACTGGGAAAGGATGTGTCCGTAAGGATCTTTTGTAATTTCATACTCACAGACAGTGTCACTAGAGCTATCAGCAACCACTCTAATCTCTCTGTCTGTAACTTTACCAGTATCGTAGGGTGTGACTTCAATTATTTAGCTTCGGTGACATCACATCAGTTATTGCAGGCTAATTACACGTTGATGAAAGACCTATCACCCGCTCCAATTGGGATGAATCTCGCTTTGGCTTACCAAGGAAGGAACTTGGTAAGGAAGCTCTTGCAACATGATGACCTGTACCAAACTGCTAAAATGCATCAGAGACAGTGGACAGAAAACCTTCATCACTGTTCACCATGACATGAGAGAGATACATCACGTCCTAGAGAGAGTAAAGAAGGACGGAGAACACCACTGCTGGGAAGTACTTCTTGGGTGGACCCCCATAGCAACGGGGATGTTTATACTGCATTCAGTTGTGTTCAGTTGTAGTTGTATTAGGTCTAAATATGCTTAGAGTTTGGTTTGTAGTCACACTTGTAGTCATTATTATATAGGTATGGCATTTGCTGAGACGAATGAATCAGCATTGTCTAAGAATGCAATATATTGTTTTATGTAGAACCCACATTTAGGACATTAGGATCATTAGGCTAATAGACTGTTAAGTTGTTAGGGTAGGATTATTTGGCGGATCGCAATGTAACACGTAAGGCTTTATTGAGCTTGGAGAGGGGGAGATGTAGTAAGCGACTGTGAGACACCCCTCGGGATGTGACGCGGCAGGACTTTCCCAGCTCTATTACTGATGTATGGCACATGCTTTAGGGGTGTAGACGAGGCACACAGGGTATATAAGCTAGGTTTCACGTGTAATAAACACCATTTTGCTGTTCATCATATTGGTGTATGCATGCAGTTATTTGGTCCTGACCTGGTTAGGGTTAGTAGCGTAGGAGGCAATGCAACACCGATATAAACAACAAATTGGGAAAGTAGAAGCTTTTGACAGTGCTTTCAGACATAGATTTGAATTTTGGGTGGACACGTGGAGCGAGATGTGGTAATGCTTGTGGGTCATTTTTGATTTGGGATTTTATATGATTTTATGATTTTATGATTTTATGATTTTATGATTTTAAGATTCAAACTACTTATACTGTGCATTAATGTATTCGCAGATTAGAACAGAACAGGAGCAACAAGTTTCTACATCTTGCTGATGTGCTTGGCTGAGATCTAGAAATGGAAAATAATTTTCTGTGCACTATAGTACTTGCTGCATTTCTGCTGAGATGTTTGTACTGTAGATATAGCATGTAGGAGAATTAGTCATTAGCCTAAGGGGTACTTAAGTCCAAGACAAACACAAAGTATGCAAAACTGTTAGAGCATTTCCAGATAATTATTAGAATAAATAACCAAATCATCTCAGATAGCTCTTCATCAAATTCTGTTCTTGAATAGGCAATATACATTTTGAAAAATACAATAAAATTTTGCTAGATTCACAACAACCACAAAAATACTCCCTCTCCTCTCCTCTCCTCTCCTCTCCTCTCCTCTCCTCTCCTCTCCTCTCCT
>NW_024962253.1:3010583-3039091 GCF_019238085.1 Lagopus leucura
TCTCCTCTCCTCTCCTCTCCTCTCCTCTCCTCTCCCCTCCCCTCCTCCCATAAAATTTTGCTAGATTCATAACACTTCTATCCTAGATTCACAATATTTCTGTTATAGAAATGCAGTAATAGAAGCTCCTTGCTGTGTACATGTTTTCTTTCCCTTTGCTTTCCTTGATACAGATGTGATTAAATTAGATAATGATTTTTCACTTGCACTTACTTATGGCCATGTGGGTATGGTTTCCCTCCCCTCTTCTCCTCTCTTCCTCTCTCCTCCTCATACTTACCCTTGCCCCCCCCCCCCCTTCCCCTCATTTTCCTCTACCCGTTCCTCTTCCCTTTCCTTTTCCCTCTTTACCTTTTTGGACTTATTTTGATATAATGTCAACCACCATTAAGTGGAAGTAGTTTTCCTTTGTATCTTTACTGACAAATTTATGTAGGCTGCTCCAAAAGTAATGCCTTCTACTTACTTCCACAGAAACAACAACCAGTAGAGTACAATTGTAGAGGAATGATAGAGGAAATTCTCAGCTACAAAACAGTTTTCCAACATAGGCACCACCACTAGCAAAACCTTTTCTCTAGTGATTAACAAAGGCCTTCATGCTGCACTGGTAAAAATCTGCACACGTGGAGATGAATCACTGTCATTGTTGTCATTGCTGTAATGCAGTGCTTACCACATCACTGTGCTCCTATACACAGTCTGGTCTTCATAAACATTCAGCAAGCATTGATGAATGTCAGTGGATGCAATTTTTTCCACATAGATGAATTCAGTGACACACTTTTTCTTCATATTCACTTCAATGTCAGATGCCATTTTGTCAGACTGCCTCTCTGTTGCCATCCATCACATGATAATAACATGTAATGAAATATTGGTAGGAAGGCTCAACCTCTACTGCCATACTAACAACATCTGCCTCTGATGTCATGGACCAACCTAATAAAATTAGAGGCATTACTTTTGGAGCAGTATATTAATAACAACATCACTACTGCATTAAATATATACCATGGGAAAGAAATAATAATCATTTTGAAATTAATAATGTCATCACATATCACATAGACAATCATAGAGTATAGAAAGTAGAACTAATATTAGCTTGGGTTATTTTTACATTATTATGGTCATTTAAAAAGGCTGTAATTCTGTAAATTTAAAGGTCATTTTGATTTACTCAGTTTAGTTTGTTACGTGTTTAGAAAACTAATTAACGAGCAAACAACATGTCTAGATTAATTATTAATGGCAAATATGTGTAAAGGGGCTACTCATTCTGAAACCCAACAGAATAACAAACACTGTTATAATTTTTCACATTCAACATTGCTTCCTCTCAAAAAAAATTATTTTTTCTCTTGTATTAAAATGCTTTCATGCAATTTTGCGCTTAATATTTTGAAAGGGATGTACTATGAATATTTCCCCCCAGGCCTGGAAGATTAAATGATCTCTAGTTAGCTTGAGCTTTCAGAAAAATGACAAAAATAAATAATCAGGAAGAAATATGATAATCTCTGAAATAACTTTTAATCCTTGTGACTGACCTACAATTTGTTTGTAAAATAATGACTGTCAATTGCTAAATATTTCTATGAAGCCTTACTCTGCAATAACAAGTCTTGTACAATCCTTATTCAGTGACGTACCTAAGCTCATACTTATCAGGAAAGCAAAGGGAAAGTTAGGGAAAGAAAAGAAAGATTAGGGGAGTGGAAGGGAGTGGAGGCAAGGTGAGGAGAGGCAAGGCAAAGCAAGACAAGAGGCAGGTTTAACACTTGACTGAAAAGGAATGTGTATTTACACTGTCTTGAATATTTTGAAGAATTAAACAACAGTGAATGATGCTGCTTTGAAGTCTGCTCTGAGATTTATCATGATAAATGACCCACAAAGCACATGGCATGGCTACATAGCATGTAGAGGTAGATGAAGAGAACTGCAGCCAGATGAATGTTATGGTAGAGATTTCTATCTGATAGGTACAGAATTTATGAAGAAGACAGCATAGCCATGAGAAGAAAACTGACATCTTATGTCTTGAAAAATATCATAATTCTTTTGGCGATTAATGCAAAATGTACAATTTGTACAAAATGTACAATTGTGCAAAATGTACAATTTACAAAAAAAATGAACTCATCCAGTTCAAGATTTACACAACAAAATGTTATACCTGTCCCTTTTTGTAGCTGGACTACAGGAAGGTCAGCATCACATGAATGCCACTCCCTGCTGGCAAACCTGACATAAAGGTTTCATGTTTTGAAAAGATCCCTATGGAAAAGACACAGGAGTACATTAATAGCACAATTTCCTAAGGAATTGTATTTCTGATTATATCAATCAAAATTTTTATTTTGTGATATTAGCTTAAACTCATATTTGGAAATTCTTTGCTACAGTTCTCAAGTCCTATGGAATTCAATGGTCGTGAACCTTAAAAAAAAGAAGTTCTTTTATTTTTATTTCCAAAATCCAATAATAATAATAATAATAATAAAAGACATATTGTCCTACTTTTAAGTCAATTCAACTTGCACTTGACCTGTGGAAGTTTTCTAGAATCATAGATAATGTTGAAAATGATCTGTGATGCAAATCTACTTCATTTCCCTGCAAATGCACCCTCAATACCTAGTATGAGTCTCTTGAAGACAAAGGTAGTCAAATACTCTTTTAATTTTTTTTTTTTTTACTTCTGGAAAGATTGAAATAAAGGCAGCCTCCATGCTGTCCTTAACAGATTTGAAAGATATGGCAAACATCTCAAGTTAGTTTGGCGTCAAGATGGAATTATAAGGATTAGTTGAGAGCCTAATCCAAGTTTAGTTTTGACAGTAAATCTATTGTTAACACAATTAATTATTTTAGGTCTTATCTGAAAGATGGTGTTTCTTGAAAGCTCAGTGTTCTGATACTGGTGACAGACATTTTCAGCAGCAGAAAAGTAGATGCCTCTTGTGCATCACCAGCAGCATTTCCCACAAAGCTGGAGTGTGTCACTGTATCTCTTGTTCAAAAATCAACCCTCCCAGCTTATCCAGGGAGAACTGACAAGGTTATCACCAGAGGCAGGTTGCTGGAGGCCTGCGCTGACAACAAAAATGAGAGCATGTGAAGGCTAATATCCAAAGAGACAGCTACCTGCTAGAAGCACTTGCCTGGAATCGGTGGAGGAAAATGTGGGGAGTGCCTGTATAAATATAACCCTCTCCTTGTCCCATCCCTATGATGTTTAAGGCCAACCTATATGTGCTATTTCTGGGACCTGAAAAGTAGCAACAGGATATTTGATTATTGCGCTCTAAATAAATGTTCCAAGTGGAAACCTGTTAACCTTAGTTGTTCCCGCTCATATGCAAGGCCTCTTCCAGCAAATCAATCCTTACACTGTAATGGCACTCACTTGAAAAGGTATGTTTGGCTTAGTGCACTGCTGCTATTTGCTCTGTGTGTGCAACATCACAAATGAATGCAATGTGTAGAGAATGTGTAATGTGTAAAGAAAACTGAATAGAGGATCTCATTGATATTCACAAAGACAAAGAAAGCTGGCTGTGTAGTATGGGGAGTGTGGGGAAGGACTTGTCCCTCTCAGTGCTCTGTGGTGTTCTGAGGGTGTCCAATGCCGGCTTAAAGTAAAAATAAATAGAGATGATCACTGCTGAGGTCATTATATCTTTCATAAATGTTACTCTTTATTTTGTTCTTTACTGATGTGCCTTTGTCTTTATTTTTTCATCCTCATTATCCTTTTGTTCCTTAATGAGAGCTCTGTTAAGTCTCTGAAATACTGGATGAGGGAGTAGACTAATCATGGAGAGCCGTAAGAGCAGGGATTTGATTAATGACCAGATAAAACGTAGGTGCAGTGCCCTGGAACACATTATGTACACAATCTTCTCTGGCCCAGAATGCATCAGAAATTGGAGACACTCCCTGAAGCACTGTGTCTCCAGTGCTTCTTGCTTGATCTGCTAAGGGAAGTGTAAATGGAAGAAACTTCATAATATGGAAAAATGCAGGTCACCATACAACTGCTTCAGCCCAGTGGCTTTGCAGCAGCCTAGGGAAAAAAGGTTAGCCATCTACTTTCTTCTCTCTTCCGGTCAAGAACCAAAGCACCGAAAGAGAAACATTAAAACAGGAGTTTTATTTTTTTTTTTCTCCTTATATGTCTCCTGACATGATGTTGGACTGTGAAGCTAGAATTCATAGCTTGACCATGAAATTAATTTGTGCTCTGGATTTAACAGGTACTGGAGTGCTCCAGGATTTTTTATCTTGCCCTTGGGCTTATGCATACAACAAAACAGATTGAAGTATAGAGTAATATTGGAGGAGAAATGTGGAAATAATAACTGAAACTTCATTTTAGCACACATTTACTTATAAATATTTCTTAAACAACAGGAAGAAACAGAATATACACTTTAAAACTATTTCCTTATCAAACTCAAAAGATTATAGTAATTGAGGTTACATCAGGCTGGCAGATACTACTGGGATTCCTCGTGGCTCCATTTTACAACTAGTTCTGTTCAGTGATTTTATAGATGATCTGGATTCTGAACTTGAATGCATACTAAGTAAGTTTGAAATTAGGAGGAGCTGTTGACTTCCTTGAGAGTAGAGAGGCCTTGCAGAGAGATACTGAAAAATCAGAAGGCTGGGTAATAATAGCTTAGAAATTGAAAAAGGGCAAGTGTAAGATTCTGCGCTCAAGATAAGCAGTCTTGAGTATGTATTCAGACTGGGGAAGAAGGGGTTAGAGAGCATGCCTGATTTAGGGTTGTCAACTCTGCCTGCAGCAGAGTTGAAATTAGGTGATCTTTCAGGTCTCTTCCAACCCAAGCCATTCTATGATTCCAAGATTTTGGGATGGTCTTGTGTAGAGTTGGATTTGATGATCCTTATGGATAATCTGGGATAATATTCATACTAATCTGGGATATTCTATGATTCTGTGATTTTAGGCCAGTACCTCTGTTCAATCCCAAGATGTTCTCAGCTCTGCTTGCTTCAGTTTACATCCCAGAGCAACACGAATGTAACTCCTTGCTGCAGTATGATTTAGCTGTACATATGCTGGAAAAACAAAACAAAACAAGATGACCTTGCAGAAAACAGGCTCTTTGATTTTTTCTTTTCTGTTTGCTGAAGTTTAATTAAAAACGACAACAATAAGGCCAGAGTAGAACAAGTAGAAGAAGTAAAAAGTAAAAAGTAAAAAAAAAAAATAAAAAAAAAATAAAAAAAATAGTTAATACAATAGAAGGAAGGGATGTTATCCAATGGGACTGGAGCAGGCTTGCCAAGTTGGCCCACAAGAGTCTAATGAGGTTCAACCAGGGCAAGTGCAAAGTGTTGCACTTGGGTTGAGACAATCCTAAATATGAGTACAGACTGGGAGATGAACTCCTGGAGCTTGAGAAGCCCTGACAAGAAGGACTGGGGATTCCTGGTGGACAAGAAGCTGGAGATGAGCCAGCAGTGTGCGCTTTCAGCCCAGAAGACCAACTATGTCCTGGGATGCATTAAAAAAGGTGTGTCCAGCAGGGAGAGGGAGGTGATTATTCCCCTCTACTTTGCCTTTGTGAGGCCCCATCTGGAATACTGCATCCAGGCTTGGCACCCCCAGTACAAGAAGGATGTGGAACTGTTGGTATGGGTCGAGGAGCATCACAAGGATCATCAGAAGGCTGGAGCATTTCTTCTATGTTGAAAGGCTGAGGAAGTTGGGCTTGCTGAGTTTGGAGAAGAGAAGGCTCTGGGGATTGCGATCTTCCAGTACTTGAAAGAAGCTTACAAGCAGGAAGGAGATCAATTTTTTTATACAGGTAAATTTTTTTACACAGATGGGAGAAGGGGGAATGGTTTTAACAGAAAGAGAGAAGGTTCAGGCTAGATTTCAGGAAGAAATTATTCACTCAGGTGATGATGAGGCACTGGTACAAGATTCCCAGAGAAAGCTGTGGGTGCCCCATCCCTGGAAGCGTACAAGTCCGGGTTTGATGGATTCCTGGGCAGTTTGATCTAGTTGTTGGCAACCCAGCCTATGACAGGGGGTTAGACTAGATGATTTTTGATGTCTCTTCCAATCCAAACCGTTCTATGATTTTATGAAGTGGAACAACAACAGGTAGAACAAAGTCTGTAATCAGTGAGACAAGCTCATCTGTAGGTAAAGATATCCAGTGTGACACAAATATGCCAGGGTGAATTCAAAGGACAGAATCTCTTCTCTGGTCTCTAACTGTGACATATTACTTTCCAGACATGAGGTTATGAAGTGTATTGTTATTTGCCCCTTGACATTTTAGAATCTAGACTTGACTAGTTCCCTGTCCCAGAACTGGAGTTTATGTTCAGCTCTTACCACAAGTGAATGATACCAGCTGACATCTGATCATACAGGACACTGGGACTGTTTGTCTGGTGCTCTAAGTTAAAAGTCCAGATATACTTACATTTTTAAATTATTATTATTTTTTTTTCTCTGAGTGGAAATGAAAATCAGTGCTTTCAATCTGTGTTGACCAAGTCCAAGCTTACTTCAGATCATGTGTACTATAGGCTTCAGTGACATCACATTTTGAGCAGCACTACAGAACAGTTAATAAACTGTGTTAATGCATCTCTATCTTATCCAGCAAGCTCAGAGGACAGAGAGGATAAGTTCCCATCTGTCTGCAAAAGACTTCCACTGAGTCATGAGCTGGACTTCGTTAATGTGTAATGAAATTAATTAAAACCTCTCCCTTCCCTCAGTATTGGTTAAATATTATGACTCACCTGGTTGTCTTCTGAGGATAATAAAACTTGACAAGATTGAGGAGGGGGGGGTGATGCGGAGGAAGGAGAGGATGCAACATGTTTCTCCATCTTTGTGTTTTTTTGGCTTTTCATTGGAAAGTCACATTCTGTCATGTTACATACACACCAAAATATTTAGAAACATGTAGGGCAAAGATCAGCTTGCAAGCGTGAGTTCATGAACTCTGCCAGCATACAGATTTCTCTGCCAGAACAGCACAGCATCCCAGAGGCAAGTCAAATGAAAACAGTCAGAATAATAGTCAGGTAACAGAAAAGGCAATTGTATAGCCAGCACTGATCCTAAACAGAATATATTTTGGCATGTACCTGAAACCTTGACAAAAGGAAGCCTCCAAGATTACCAATAGAGTTGACTTAATTTTTTTATCTACCTTTTTATTACAATTTTTTTTTTTGTTTTTTGTTTTTTGTTTTTTGTTTTTGTTTTGTTTTGTTTTAAGGAGAAGGAGTGTTTAATTATCAGTTCTCAAGCAAATGGTAGTTCGGCAAAATGTCAGATTTCCAGCTGAGACGCCACCAGTTTGTGCTTGGGATTGTGTGCCAGGCGTTTGTACGGACAGGCAAAGACCTCCAACTGTTCACTGAATGTATTTCCACTTGTGCCTCTTGACATTGATTGAAAGCGAAGGCTGCTGCTGGAGCCCTCAGGCTGTCTTAAGAAACCCATCCCTCCCCATGCTAGATCCTTGATGAGTGTAACTCCAGCTTCAAGAGAGACAGTAGAGTGGGAGGAATTTAACCCTTCTGGCCTCTGGAGGCAAAGCATTATCATGGGTCTGAGTTGATATTCAAAACAAAAAGAAAAAACAAAACAAAACAAAACGAAACAAAACAAAAAAACCCACAAAGAATAATGAAGCCAGACGAGGTCCAGGAAGAATCTTTTTTTTTTTTTTTTTTTCTTCAGTAAGTTATAAAAGACATCAACACAGAATCCACTGTAAGATGTTCTTTTCTTTTGCAAGTTTTTTGAAAGATCTTTTCTCTTGAATTCATATTAATATTGGAATTATAAAGATGGGGAAAAAAACAAGTCCACGAATTTGGTATTGAGCATTAACTGTAGTTGCTGCTGAATGTAGACAAATCAGACCGAACATAAATTGATGTAAACATGTCCTAGAATATCCTGGAGAACCACTCCAGCAGTGGTTCCTCAGCTATTTGTACTCACTGAAAATTGAATTTGTGATTCAGTGGCAATAAAACTGGGACTGTAGAACACCGAGCTTGAGTTAAATAGTGTGCCACAAGGTTAATGCAAATGCTAATAGAAGCACTGACAGCCAGATCCTAGTGAGGCATAAATGGGGGTTATACCATTAAGGCCATACCAATCCATTCTTTCCGGAGATGTGAACCATGAAATACAGCAAAAGTGTTTGTTCATCACAAGCAAAATTTAGATTTGTTTTTGCCACCCAATGTAGCATTCTTCTTAGAATGGAGTATTTCATATGGTATTTTTAATACCAGGAATGCATTGGTATGAGAGTTAAATGAGACTGTAATCTGTCATATCAATCAATAAATGTATGCTGTTCATTTTTACTTTTTTCATTTTTTCCCTTTTTTCTCCTTTCTTCCCCTTTCTTCCCCTTACTTCCCCTCTCTTTCCCTTTTTTCTTTCCTTTTCTTTCCTTTTCTTTCCTTTTCTCTTCTCTTATTTTCTTTTCCTTTCTTTTCCTTTTTCTTCTCTCCTCTCTGTGTTCTCCTTCCTCATATTTCAGGGACTGTATTTTGATTCATTCCCTGTACATCATGTGGTATGGTGGGGTTCTTATATGTCAATTCTAAACATGATGGTAACTGCACTAACAACTGGAGGCAAACCAAGAAAGGCACTACCATTGCAGATCTAAGACATATCATCAGACAGAAAAATGAGTGAAACTACTAGTAAGCAAAATTTATTCTCCCAGTCAGTACAGACAAAAATAACAAAAATAAACAAACATAGTTAATTAAAATTCTGTACATGTGTAAAAAAATCTAAAGATAAATGATACTATCATTGATCATCACAAGTTTTTGTTTAAAAATATCTCCTAAATTCCTGATATAATCACTTTCTTCTGCACCAAACTGAATAATATCTTTTTGTTTGTTCTTTTGGATTTTGCTGTTTCATGAAATAAATCAAATTTTTCTTTCTTTTAAATGTAAAGTACAAATAAGGTATAGTTTTCAAAGCTATAAAATGTTTGGAATAGCAAGATAAATAATTGAATTTACTATGTGGGGTTTTTTTTGTTTGTTTGTTTGTTTTTTTATGTTGTTAACTATTCTTTTTTTAAACATATGATTTTTATTTGTATTCCCTTTCCCCAACAGTACAGACATATAAAAGTGAACATTTTCAGCCAAAGGGGAATGTTTTTGATGTAAATAACCATTTGGTAGAATAGCAAACCAACCTCACTCGCATCATTTTGTGGAAGACAGAATGCTAATTAAGGTCCTCCGAACATGTGACACTTGAACTACTCCCTATTTTCTGGGAGAAAAACAATATTCTGCCAGAGTACTTGGAAATGATTTTAGGCTCCTGGAGAATGTCATCACCAGTGAGAGATCAGAAAATAGGTGTGCAGTAAAACATCCCTTGTCTCCCTTAAAAGAAGATAGCCACATGCATTTAATTCAAAGAAGAGATGTATGAGAGTGCCCCTGAAGAGGGACCCTGGGTACCAGATACCAAATGATTGAAGGCAGCTACCTACAGTCTTGATCAGGAGACTGAGCTCAACATATGGCCAAGATTTTCTGACAAACCCCAGTATGCAGTGTTTTTTTCCTTCTCCTTTCTCATCCCTTGGCTTCCCTTTGTGAAAAATCTTTGAGGTTCATTATACTTTTATTTCATCCTTTGGAGTAGCTGAGGTGCCCTAGAGGTCTATTCTTTGAGGCATGGACTGTTAAGTAAGTGCCTGTTTTCCAGCATATTCCAGTCAAAGTGATTTAGATGACAGGTAGAATGACACTGTTAACAGTCTGGTACCTGACAGTAACTAGCACACACAAGTCATCCAAATTTCTTTAAGGAAATAACATACACTATAACTGCAACTCACACTTTGCACTGTTTTTTCCTGCATAGATATTTGCTTGTATAAACGTGTATAAACCACATCAGAATATCTCTTTCCAAAGGTTTCTTTGGTATTGCTGTTAGAGAAATTAATTTATCTTTTAAAAACACAAAAAAGAACATCTAAATTCATTAGGGATGTTGATTTGTTGTTGGGAACTAATCCATGGCTGTTTTTATGAATCTCTGTACTTTCTGTGGACACTAGAAATACCATCCAGGACATGAAAAGGATGATCTCATTCAGATAGATTCTTCAGTTCATGTGTCAGTCTTTCTTTGCAAATTTTCATGTGAATATTCTTCTACTGAAATGAATTTGAAATCACAGAATTACAGAATGGCCTGGGTTGGAAGGGACCTCAAGGATCATGAATCTCCAACCTCTCTGCCACAGGCACAGCCACCAAACTCCTCATCATGAAGAAAAAAATAGGTAAACAAATTTTGCTTCCATGCGTAACAAGTTGTAATAAAGCAGAGATGTAAATGTATCATATGTTTAATCACATGATCTTCTCAAAGATATAGATGGATGTGGGGAGCTAGCAGTAAGCTGCAGAATCATACACACTTCTTAGGTTCATAAGGCCTTTTTAAGAAAGTAACAGCTAAGATGGTTCCTTGTCTCCTGGTTTAGAGACGATCTGCACTCTCTGGCTTGTCTCAGGTTATGCATTTCAAAATATGATGAAGATATATCTCTAGAAGTAGCCCTGCAAACACAAACTCCTGTTAAATATGTTTACTCACATGTGAAAGGATTATTTGTATGAATAGCCCTTAGAGAAGTATTGACTAAACCTGGTATAAAAGTTCTGTGAATGTTCACTTAACTGGGCTTAGTCAAATCACAGATTCTCAGAAGCCTGTAAAAAGCTCAGAGAAAAGGAATTTGGAAAAATGAAAGATTTCTTCTTCAGTATCAGTGGCTGATCCTACAGGATTTATACTGCAAAAGGTAGTTTTACAAACTTCAGTAGAAGTATGGACCTGTAATGTGTTTAATTACAGAATAGAAAATGAGTAAAATCAAATCCTTTTCTTCCTGCTTTTATGAGATATGTATGCTTCTTATAGGACAGCAGAAATATTTCAGTTAACAAGGCCGAAGTTTCCATTGCAAGTGTACAACAATTCTGTGCTTAATATGTTACTAGAAGATGAAGCCTGTAACATCCAGAAGATAAGCTCTCATAATGCTAGTGCTGTCTGTGTTCAAGACATTTATTCAGCTCAGTCTCTCTTCAGAAAGTTTGACCTGGAACATGAAGAAGGAATTGCAGCAGAGTAGTAGACAGACTGAGGACACCTTCATTACTATCTTTTGTGTTTTTCTTGGCCCTTCCCTTCCTTATTTGTTGAGATTATCAGTTATTCAGCATGGAGAAATTCTGAAGACGATTACTCTTTTATTTATCCTGATGAAGAAACTGTTCAAACATGCATTCAACTCCAGAAGTGAGCTACAGACTTCATAAGACTTTGGGCACATCATAGGCAGAGGATGTAGAGACATATATTTCCATATTTTTTGTTGAACACATGGCCTCGGTTTGGAATTAGAGGTTATGCAGAATCTACAGACAAGTATTTGGGCTTCCTATGTAGGGCTTGTTAAGATTTGATAACCACCTCAGATGAACAGAACAGAAAGTCAGAACAATGAGAAAGCACTGACATACAGGAAGGCAAAAGAATATGAGAAGCAAGTACTTACTGGAAAGTTGTCCCCATGCCTTCAGAGAGCTCTGAGAATAACCTGGATCCATATTTTTCTAAGTCTCCATGAGACAGTGAAACAGAGAATAAAGAAGGCCTTACTTGCTTTCTCCACAGGGAGATCAGAATCTGCCCCACCAGCATCTCTGTGTACATCTTGCTCTCCAGACCCTTGATCATCATGATCTTTTGCTAGACTACCTCTAGTCTATCTACATCTGTCTTGTTCTGGGAAGTCCAGCACTGGACATAGCACTGTGGATGTGTTTCTTCAGTGCTTAGCAGGGATGGATAACCTCCCCTGATCTTCTGGGAGTGCTCTGCCTAAACGTAGTCTGTCTTCTTGTCTGCAAAGGCACAAACCTGCTAGCTCATGATCAGCAGCCTACCAGGGCTTACCCCAGGTCCTTCTTTTGCATAGCTGTTTCCTAGCTCCCACTCAAATAAAATCCTAATTATAATAATAGAAAAAGCACACAAAGAACTCTCATTAGCAGTGTTAAATCAGTATTCCCTGTCCTGGTCAGGAAGGGAAAATTGAGAGCTATGCAGGTAGGGGAGAAATGGCCCTCCTTACTGTGGGGAGCTGGGCCAGCAGTGCCAGAGAGAGCAGTGTGCCTACCTACTGTGTTTGTTTTTCATAAGGGGAACAGAGCGTTTGCTGATCTGCTGTGCCCGTGTTTAAACTGAGTTCAGGACTCTAATTGCCTAATGTTTTCTGGAGTGTATTTGCTTGCTGTCTTGACTGGCTTTGGACTGGAGTGTGTTTGTTCTGAGTGATTTTGGAGTTTGTTTGCTTTGAGGGAAAGCGGGGATTTGTCTGGACTGAAACTTCCAGTGTGCCTGTGCCAGCTGCTTCACACAAGGAGTTTCTCTTCCCTGGGGGCAGTACTTCCAAGCTTCAGCCTTATTTTTCCTCTCATGCAGAAAGGGGTCACCAGTTTTTCCCGTTTCATCTCCCTTGCAGAAGGAATTTTTTAGGAAGGGGAAAAAAAGAAAAAAAAAAAAAAAAGAGAGAGAATTCCCTTTAAAAACATTTTTTTTTAACTACTTCTTGATGTTGGTGTTGTTTTGTTTTCTTCCAGAACTACAAATTGAATACATTCATTTCTTATTTGTAGACAAACTATATCCAATCTAAAATTAAACAGGTACAGCTATAGATTTATTTCCTGCAAGGAAAATGCCGATTACAACTGACAAACAGAAAGCTTAGAGTTAATTATATATGTGGTCTATGTGTTTGTATTGTCAACTAGTCTCCTGGATGTAGGCAGTACATTACTTTTTAAAAAGTAGATTTCAGGAACCAATAAATAGATGGCAAGGACGGGCAATTTTCCAAGAGGAAAAACACAGATAAATAAAAATAGAGAAAGAAAAAGTTTCTTTTTGTGATTCTCATCAGCAGTATAATGGCCGGAGAATTTCAAAGGAATTGAAATAAAATAAAATAGGAGAGAAAAAGTATTTTATAGGAGTTACCTTAGAAAATATGCATCAGCTGTTTCAGTGCAGCTTTTTTAAATTCTAATTCTAATTGTTTCTTCTCTGAAAAGTATTTTGAGTGATTAGACAGTAATATTTTAGACAAAGCACAGACCAAGAAAGCAGAAGTGGAGACATAAACTATTCCCAATTCCCTAACTATTATTCTATAAGAGAATTGTAGGAAAGGAGCTATGAAGTGTTAGCTAAAGCTTGGTGATAGGGAAAGGTTTCTTTCTAAGAAACAAAACCCTGCTACATTGCTCGGAAAGACTGGGAGAATGGGATCCTTAAAACGTCAAGTGAACTGAAGCATTTCATTTTATGTATCTTTAGTGATTATGAAAGCACTGCATACTTACATGTTTATCTGCAGTTTATCAGTTATCCACTAGATGTCTCTGATTATTGCACAGGGTTTCAGGCCAGTTCAGTTTCTGGTAAACAAAGGAGACAAAACTGGATCTAGTAAAGTGTAGAATCCTCTTCATGTAGATTTCAACTTACATTTGCTATATTAGATAAATGTAGTATTTTTAAAACACTATTGGTACTGCACGCTGCAGTAATGTCAATATTTCATATATACAAAATGCCTTTTATCACAAAAGAGCCAGGTGTGGATCCTTCTTGTAACTTCCAATTTTCCTCCTTTTTGTAACTTCTGAATTGTGTAAATAAGTTATTTATGATTTTTCACAGTAAATGAAAACAAGTCTAATGCTCTCCACAGTAGGTATTCTGTCAATTTGACAGATTAGAGCACTGTGATATGCCAAAATTATGTAGTTACACTATTTATTTACAAATGTGTCAGATAATAAATAGAATTTCTTTAATAAATAACTAATTGTGTTCACTGAAGTCACTATTGTTTTGCTTTGTTTTGTTGTGCATCTAAAAGAAACAGTTGTGAATACTGAAAATGGCATACTGGCCAAATTGAACCAAGTCAAACACAACACCTATCAAAAATTTCCTGGAGCTTTTCACTGGAAAGGCAATATCCAACATATTTTTTCTAAACGTAGTATGTTTGACCAAGTCTTTCCAGGACAGAGTGATGATGATAAGGGAAACAGTCTTATACGCAAGTGCATATCTAGTTTTTGTAACATAGAGCTCAGTTCCATGCTGTCTTTTCCTTACAAAATCATGTATAGTGAGTTTCAAAGCATACATAAGATGGAATTGGTCTAGAACTGAGCTGTATAATTTAATGTGAGAGTGAAACTGAATATACTGAATATAATGACATGTTTAGTTCAGGAGCTATTCAATTTGTAGCTGTCTTTTTATGTCCCCTGTAGGTCCAAATGGGAAATGATATCTTGCTGAGGAAGGAGACTGTTGGTACATTGCAGAAACATGCAGGTTTAGCTGTTTACTTTCATTAAAAAATCCCTCAAGATTGGAGAGAATCTGAATGTGACAACCCAAGTGCCACCTTCAATTTCACCATCTCTTTAGTAATGTTCTGAAGTGGGTTAGGACCTCTGGGATGTGTTAAATGTATCACTTCATCATGGTAATGATCATTGGAAAGGTTTATTCATTGCCATTGTTGGCAACAATTTTTTTTCTCTGTGCTATGCCAGCCACACTGAAGGAAAGCATCTCCCTATTCCACATAATGATTAAGTGTGCTGGGATGTCAAACACAGAAAGGGCTTCTTGGTAGAGAGCAAAAGTGATAGAAATAGGAACTGGGATTCACAGGGAGATAAATGAGTAGGAGAGATTTATTGACGAAGCATAGATAGTGCTAAGAGTAGAAGTTAAAATAGCAGAAAACGAGGTTCAAGGGAGTAAATTGAGGAAAGAGATTTGTACTACAGGGAGAAGCAGCAAATGGAAAGTGTGTAGCCATGATAAAAAAGCATGAGAAACACAGGCAAGAAACAGAGACGGAAAGCTATAAACACCTCCTGGTCCTCCCATGTGGATAACCCATTTTAGCAATCTACCTGCAGTGTCATTACTGGAAATGAAACTTGGTATTTACATGATGACTTTGAAAGGTGGCAGGCTGTGTGTATTGCTGCTGTAATCCCAGTGGTGTCACCACAGGCTGTGAAGTTCCTCTGGGGATAGCACACTTGGATGTTACACCTGCAATTAATAAACCGCAGCGTAACTTGGCTCCTCTTTTCTGATCAAAGGCAGTGGCTTATGATAAGCCAGACATAACAGCTGGCTTGAGGCTGCTCTTAGGAACCAGGCTTACTGGCAAGGCTGGTTTTGCTCTTGCTAGTATAACTCTTACCCTGTTCTTTAATGTATGCATGTAACAGACTTGAATCAGAGCTGTAAAAAGTTAGTTTGGACAGTGTTTACTATACTTAGAAGTATGATAAGTATTTCTACTGGATATAAATTAAGTATTAGAAGAAGAAATGATTATGTTTATTGGATCTATATGCAGATGAGGTTTATAATGAATTTTGATGGAGAATGTCTTAGCTAATTTTGCTAATATTTCCGTGCAGAGGCAAAGGGATCTGGTAAAAAAGATGTCATATGAAATGTAAACATAAAGGGGTTGACTCTTCTAAGAATGTAGTCAGATGGGTAGGCTGCAGTTTGGACTATAAGAGCATTTGCTTTATGTAGTTACTCCTGCATTGATGATGCTTGAGTCAGAGTTTACTCTGGCCCAGCTGAATTAGAACTCATTTCAGCTAAGGGCACGTGTCTTATCACTGACTCAAATTTATACTGATCACAGAACTGATCTGCAAATACTGTAATTAAAAAAAAATTACTCAAGGTGCCTAAATCAGAGATTACTAGTGTGACACTGAAGTAGCTAGCAGTGTAACAGTTCAATGGAATTAGTATTAGATGTCCAGACGTATATACCAAGTTAATACCAAGTTTATATACCAATAAATACCAAGTTTCAGTAGAGGCATTTCTCAGAGCAGTGATCACATGTGTTAGAGCTTGAGCACTCAGAAAAAGAAAACAATAATTAACTGCATAAAGACTTCCAATGGTACTAGTCAATTCAACCAGGTCTTAAACAGCTTGGTCTTTACTATAAGCAGGCAAGTAAAGCGTCAAGACTCCTGTTTCAAAGTCAGTATGAGGAAAAAAATTTATTCAGAAATCAGGCAGAATATGCTGCACTCCCTTCTTGCAGTGGTCTCACAGAATCACAGAATGTCAGGGATTGGAGGGGAACTTGAAAGATCATCTAGTCCAATCCCTCTGCTGGATCAGGAACACCTAGACTAGGTCACACAGGAACACATCCAGATGGGCATTGAATGTCTCCAGTGAAGGAGACCCCACAACCTCTCTAAGCAGCCTGTTCTAGTGTTCTGTCATCCTCACTGTGAAGTTTTTTCTCATATTTATGTGGAACTTCCTGTGTTACAGCTTGTACCCACTGCCCCTTGTCCTATCTTTGGATATCACGGTGAAGAGTCTGGCTACATCCTCATGACACTCATCTTTTCCATAGTTATAAACACTAATGAGGTCACCCCTCAGTCTCCTCTCCAAGCTTAAGAGACCCAGCTCCCTCAGCCTTACCTTGTAAGAGAGACGCTGCACTCCCTGAATAATTTTTGTGGCTCTGCACTGGACTCTCAAGCAGCTCCCTGTTCTTCTTGAACTGAGGGGCCCAGAACTGGACTCAATATTCCAGATGCAGTCTCACCAGAGCAGAGTAGAGAAGGAGAGTTTGAGATGCATCGTTCTGGCTTCTCTATTTCAAAGCAAGCCACACGCATGTGAAGAAGTCTACAAGTTATATCATCTTGGAATAAATAAATAAATCTTGGCAGCATCTGAAATCAATGGCTCACATCTTGAACTCTGTTCTCTATGATCTGTAGCTATTGGGTTAAGGAGATACAATGAAAGAAGTTATCCCTCTATCCACTAGTGACAATATGAAATATGCCTTTATTCACTTTTTGTTTGACCAGTGACTTCTCTCAAATTAGACTGCATTTTTAGGAGGGCCAGCTCTTTCAAACAAACCACTTTCAAATCCAAGTACCAGACACAACTCTGCTTTAATTTTTTCACATAAGCACCTACAGAGAAACAACCACAGACACAGCTTGGCAAATCAAATGATATCTCTGCTCTAGGAAGGAAGAAAAAGATTATAGCTGTCCTGTCTAATCTTAAATATTTGAGACATACTGAATTACTGTACTGATGAGACCTCTGATTTCCATGAGAAAATGAAATGTGAGTTCCTTCTGGGAAGGTGTTTGACTTTAGACTTTAACAGAAACATGCATGTTCCCTCAGGCTGGGATATGACTGGCAGTGTACCATCTATCCTTAAATCCATTGATTTCTTATGCTGCTTGCCATGTGCAGTTTTATCAGCAAAGAAGCTGTTCCGCATTTAGAGCAAGAATCCATTGCAGACTAGCTCAGGTGAAAGAGCATAAGTGTATCTGATATCCTAGATGCCATATTTGAGGAAAAGAGAGATTATGTCATCCAGAAACTTCCAACTGCACGCAATTCAACACTTATGGAGTCCACTCCCAATTATTTATTTACCACAGAGAAGTCAGAGAAAGTGATGTTCCATCCCAGATTCTCTCCTCCATCCACCTGTACTCTCTCCAACATTCAAATAGTGGAACAGGTGACATTTTCTTTCCACATCCTGCACAGTAAAGTCAAAGAAAATATGCAGGTGACTTTGATTTTTTCTACTTTAAGAAGGCAAGAAGGGTAGCAAACTAAAGCATATTGAAAACCTTGAAGTCTTTGATAATTAGACTCACACCTGTGCTGATTCCCCAACGTTTTTTACTCTCCTGTAATCCTGTGCTCTGATTGACCTATTGTAGACATCCACTAGCATCCTTAAACAACTCATCTCCCCTTCCTATAGGGATTGGCATTTAATACAGACTGACTGGGAAATCTGTCCTGGAATTTGGGATGAAATGGACAAAAAGAGATCAGCAACTGAAAGTAAGTGAAATAAAATAACAAAATAATAAAATGAATAAAATAAAATAAAATAAAATGAATCATCCTTAAAATCATACAGTCAACTCCAAATGATGTTAGATATCTTATACAGGGGTGTTCAGAGTCCTTCATGAAGAGCATAGCATTATGATTTAACTCCAGTTAATACATTCCTTGTCTGTCTCTCTGTCATATTCTTCACCAAAAAGACAAACAACTTCCCCCCCCAAAAGACAGGTCATAAATCTCAAATCCTATGATTGGAATTAGTTTCAAAATATTTTAACACTTATTGACAAGGTTTTATTTGAGGCTGGTTGGTAAGGAACAGTGCAGGTAGCAGTACATGTTTTCATTTGAAAACCTACAGACAATGGATTTGATATGGAGAGAGTACACTTGAGGAATGAATGAATGGGGAGAGGGGCAAACAGTAGATGGATAAATAGAAGAAACTGATTTTCATCTCTGGAAGTAAATAGAGTTTTTCCTTTAACCTCAGGCCAATAAAAATGGATGTGTATAGGTTGGGGAAAAAAAAAAAAAAAGATATCAAACATGAAGTGTAGAAACTTGTCTTACAGCCCATTGTTCAGGTGATAGATGACTTTGTAAATGTCACACAACTTTTTCCCTCCCATATGAAAAAGAAAGAATCTGATCAATTCCTCCCCACTCCCCCTGCATCCTCAGGCAACTTCTGCAACCGATGCAAAGCATAGCATTCAGTGTCAAAGCCTGTTACATGCTGCTATCTCCTAATAATATTAAAATGAAAATGAAAGTAGCTCCCAAACAATCTTTAAATCAATCCTAATATGATCAAATCTAATATCTCTATTTTTTTTCTCTTCCTCCTCCCCACTCCTTTCCCTGTCTCTTGAGCGTTTACTACAGCATTTTGTCTGCAACAATGGATTCAATTGTCACATTGCTGATTGGTGTCCAATCTCCTAAGTTTGACATAATTGTTCTGTTCAAAGGGTTGCTGTACCTATCTTTTTAATGTGATTTTTTTTTTTCCTGACCTGAGGCTGCAGCATGCTTTTGGTGTAATTGAACTGACCGTAAGAGGATAAGAACTTTTACAATGACAGAGAAGGGAGCAGTTTCTGCCTATTCTGCTCTAAAGATGGCCTGTACTTTCCAGACCTTGCCTTTCTATTTGCTAGCCTTAATGCTTACCAGAACTGTTATTGCTGGTGTACAGTGTTTCCCTGTTTTTGCTGCTGCTATGAAGTAGCTACAATAAAGTTATCCTTTGACATATTTCATAATTCTGAACTGATTTTTTTCTGGAAAACTAAAAGTATTTAAAGACATCTGAAAAGGTGTATAAAACAGTTATCCCACAGAATTATCTTTTATATAATATATATATATTAAAATTTAAGTTCAAACATTGTGAAGTGGACTAAGCTCCTTTTTCAGTGCTTCTGTCATTATATTTTGGAAAGACTGATATTATAAAAAGCAAAACAAAACTTTGAAGTTCGGTCTGAGGAATGATCGTAAGAACTCTTACAAGAAGAAAAGAGGTCTAAGAAGAGGAGGAGGGAGTTGGTAGTGCTTGTTATAATAATATAGCTTACTTTGCAGAGATGAAAATATACTGAGTACTGGATACCAAAATATCACATAAAATGAACATTTGGCTCTCAGAAACTCATTTCAGAATGGCATTACAGAGAGGTGATGGCTCATAGCTATTATTATTAATAATAGTTTAATAACAAGGACCTGTATTAAATATATATATAAATATATATATATATATATTTTTTTATTTTTTTTTTTTTTTTGAAGAGCATTTTCAGCTGACATAAATTTGGGAAGAGTAGTAAACAATGAGCAAAATACGTAACTTAGTTAGAGCTCTCTAGATTGCTTGGTCAGTTGGGTGTAAGTGAACAACAAGGAATAAGTGTTCTATTAAAAATCCAGAGGTGAAAAAGGATTACAGCTGACTATACAAACAGAAGGATAACACAAGGAGGTAGTGACCCATTTTTTAAACATGCCTATAACTGCTGCTCTTCCAGACTCCTTCTTTAAAACCTTTTTCATTGCAGAGTTCAGACATAAATTATTCTTATGTCTCCCTGTATGAATTCAGTATTTCATTTGATTTGGCTTGGCAGAGGTAAAACACATGTGGAGATTTGATTAGTCTGTAAGTATCTACGAAAAGAGCATTGTGGACAAAGCTGCAGTGTTGTTCAAAGGTTCAATATTAAAGCTACAGAAATTCAAACTGAAAATAAAGCATAGACTTAAACAGCAAGATGATTAACCACAGGAACTATTTACTAAAGTAGGCAGTAGATTTTCCATCTCTGGGTGTTTTTAAAATGGATTTGCTGGACTTCAAACATACAATTTGGACTTCATGTAGGAATTAATGTAAGGAACTCCCAGGGATTGCTTTGTGGAAAGAAGTTTTTCTTCATCCATATTTCTAAAGAAACTACACTGCCAGCAATGTCAGTTAGTGTGAGAAATTCTCCTTCTTGCATTACCCACCAGGCTCCATTCATCTGACCATGTGGACACAGTCCAGAGAACTAACAATGCACTGTTAATGGTCTATCTACTTTCAAGGTAGTAGCTACTTTGCCCATTTTACACTTGGATTTTTTTTTTTTTAATTTTTTTTTTTTTCTATTGTTTTGTTTCCAGTCCTAAATTTGGCACTGCTTCAAGATTTTTATAATAACTTAGAAATAAATCCTTAAGTCTCATGATATAACTACTTTTGTCACAATAATCACCTGAGCAAAACATGTTCCTGTTGTGAAGCTTCATAGGTTAATTGAGCTTCACATAGCCTGTAATGAGGTTTGAGATGCTGGTTGAAAAATGATAAGTATTGGGTGAAATCATTGTTAATATTCTTTAAAAACTCCCAGCTTTAGTGGCACCCATTTAGACATGCTGAGAATATTAGCAGAGTATTAGTCAAGATATACATCAGCACCTTTCTCTCTTCAACCTTCTTTGCTATAAGAACAGAGAATTAATTTTGTCTGTAGATTCAGCACTGAATTATTAGGGCTGGAAGAAGGACCCTAGTGGGTGGCATATCTTGTGCTTGTGCTTCACAGCAAGACTGAATTCATTTTCCTTAAGCCATTACTGTTAGACTGATTATAAGTCCGCCCTTCAAAGCTTCTAAGTGAAAGTGGTTCTGTGACCTCCCTTGGCAGTTTGTTCCATGGCTCTAGCTATCCTAATAGTTATAAAGTTTGTCTTAATCATTAACTTAAATTTCCTCTTTGTTGCAACTTCATCCCATTACTTCTTGTTCTGACCTTGGTGACTAATTAGAATAATTGGCCCTTGACCTCCTTCTATTATTCTTTATGTATTTGGAACAGAGATGGGTGTAGGCCAGAAAATGTGGTATCAAATATTTCAATGCCCTGACTGCCTGGAAAAAACATATATCCTTGAGACTTCTGTTTGACCTTTAGGAAGGATAAAAGCCATGTCCAAAACTTGGAAGAACATTCTGTCCTTACAGAAGTTGTCTTTTTCTAGATTTGTTATGCAGGTTGAAGAAATCATCGCAATTAGCAAGAAAAGAAGTATCTTGCTGAACTGGCCACAGGTACTGGTTAATCAATGCAGTTCTCCCCTTACTCAACTGGAAAGGTAGCACTCAGGCTAGTAGTGAGTAGCTCAGAGTAGTTCAGAGGTTTCTATTGGGAAACTTGCCTAGCATTCAGTGTTTCAGAAACTGAACAATGCCAGGTGTTAGCTGATCCATCCAACAAGGTTGGGATTTGTCAGCATCCCAAATTTTGGGAAGAATAACAGAGACGATAGCTTAAACATTTAAAGATATTTGAAGAATCCATGTTTGTCTAAGACACTAACTTGTATCACATCCTTTCACTCTGGAACTTACCTTTTTAGTTTACTGGTTACAGATGTAGTTTACTTTATAGGTCATCCTTATTTCTGAGATGGAGAACTATTAGGATTCAAAATACATGTTTTCTATGGCACACGCAGTTCTCGGTAGTGACAATGGCCTATTTAAAAGAGTTATTTTTCATTAAATAATTGTACAACTTTATTTTTGTCTTATTTAAGTGGATCAAGTTTCTTGGAAGGAGGCTGGATAAGTTAGAAAACTTTGTTTCTTCCCCAAGGAGTTTAGAATTTCTGTTCCACACAAACTTGGATGTACTCAAAGCTGTTTTCTAATGTTACATGTTGAACTAAGGAACTTGTATCCAAAAGATACTTATGACCTTGAGATCGTAACAACTTTGATAATCTCTTAATGCAGGGCATTAGAATGTCATATATTTTCAGCCCATCTAGGCACAGAATATATCCAGAGAATGTGGTGGTTTTAAAGGAAAAGTAGGTTCTCCATTCTCTCTATTGAGTGTGCACGAGTGTGCACCCCATGGTTAGGTCAGCCATTGGCATGGTCTGAAGTTGTCCACAAATGTTGTAGAAACAGTCTTAGTAGGATTCAGAGTAAATCTATCAATAGTTCAATTTTACCAACAAAGTTAGGTTTTTAGAAATGAATTAAGTTATTTTTAATTAATTTATACTTTTGGTTTCTAATATAGTCTGTGATAATTAAGTTCCACAAAATTGTTATACACTGCATGGAAATTTTCTATTATTTTTTTTTGTTTTTTTTTTTTTACCCCAGTGCTTAAAAATTATAGTGTGTTCTCCAGAATTCTTTTGCTGAGAAGCAGAATAACCATTTTCTTTGTCACTCTCTGTAGAATTTCTGTTTTAAAGATCTTTGTTTCTTTTCTATAATTTACAGAGATCTAATATTATTGCACTTGATTGTACTTCTCTACAGTGGAACATGTATCCCATTGATTTCAAAAGGATTGTATGGGAGCAGACATCATTCTTGCTCTGATAAATGTATTTTTCCTCTAAATGACAGAATAAAATATTTCAGTACATAGAACAGTGCACCTAAATTCAGGACCGAATGCACAAAAGATATGTAAAGAAGTTGAACAAGATTTCCTTAACTTCTGTTCTTTTAACATGATACATCCTTGGGGCAGTGCAAGAAGAGCATAGTGAAATACTGGCTTCTAAATTAGGTAGGTAGATAAGTAAATTTTAGTGGATTTCATGCCTTGCTCGACAGTTGTGACAGAATGTAAGTTCTGAGTTACAACATCTTATCATTTATGGCATGTCACAAAATATTAACACCCTTGAGTATGATTAAGTAAGTGACACATCATAATAACTTATCATATATCTCAAAGAAGTCAGAAGAGAGTATTGGACTCACTTGATGATCAGCTTCTACTAAATGTAGAAAATATATATGTATTACTTGCAAGCTAAGACCTCACATCCCATTAAGATACCCAGTGAAAAGGTTCTCCAGTAATACTTAAAATGAAATTAAAATTGAGCCTATCAAATGAAAGGAAGTAGTATGTAGCCATCAGCATAATTCATTTTTTTGCAGTATGCATTGGTTTGAAATGCAATTATGGTATTTTCATACAGACTGTTTAACATGGGGATGGAATAGAACAACAGAAAGTCCAAAAATCTGAATTCCTGTTGGCTGATGGTGATTGCCTTATCATGACAAAATGGTTGCCAATGTAAAGATATTTTGGCTATATTTTAAAGCAGAAATACTAATAGGTAGAATATGTATATATATTTACTTCATTCATTATACTATGTAGATTTATTAAGGTGTATATGGTGAAGAAAAATCCCTGTCAACAATATTTTTTTCATTTGCCAGAAGTATTAAAATTCTGAAGATGTTCAAGCTCTATAGTTACAAAAATAATGCTAGCTTGATTTAATTAAAAATAATAATAATAATAATAAAAGATATTTCATTGCCAAAATCTATCTATTTTTACCTGTTCCGTTCCAGATCTTTCAAAATACTACAGGTCTATGGATTTTTTCACAATATAATACAAACAACAATTCTTAAGAAGATATTTGATGAAAACCATAATAAAATATCCATTTTTCAAAATCACACATACAGAAATGCAGACTTTCTCCAAAAGCTTTTATCTCTATTCATTTGAAATCTTCAAAGGAAAGTATCAAACAGTCTTAAGGGTGTATTTTTTATCATTTACATTAGCTATTTTTCAATTCCACATTTCATTATTCTATGAAGCTTGCATCAGGTGTCTTGAGATTCTTTCCCTTTGTGTTATGGAGTGTCTTGATCACAGTTCATCTAAGGTAGAGGATCACTTAGCTCTTCTTCACAGAACTGCAGCTGTGATGCACAGCTCCCAGGAGACCGTCTGTGACACAAGGTAAGTGACTCCCAGGAGTACGTCACACAGTTTTCCATCAATTAGTATGTTCAGATGCTAGAAGTATCTGTTAGATTATGAAGGGAATAATCATTAAAAAAAAAAAGAAAAAGAAAAAAAAAGAAACGAACAAACAAACAAACAAACAAAAAACAGCTTCCTCTTTAGGATTCATTCACATCCCCTTTGAATCCCATCAGGACTCTAAGCTATAATGGAGAACCATGAACACAGAAGAGACTGTACTGCTGCCTCTGTGTGTCCCTGAGGCCACCCAGGCATATTTCCATAAGTTTAACATGGTTCAGAGTTCATTTATTTAGACAAAATGCAGTGTACTATTATCTCTCCAAGGCAAACAAACCTCCCAAGATTTAAAAATATATAGTCTCAGTTTTACAGTTTAATAGCATGACACATGCTATTATGAACATCTGATGACTGTTCACTGCTGGGTAGTTGCATGCAAGGGATATGTAGACAGGGGAAGAGATAACTACATATCCATACCCCTCCAGGAAGAATTTCTATCATACCAAATTAGGGAAGAACCAGAAATTTCATGCTCCACAGTTTGAAATGCTCTTAGTGCCATGGTAAGAGCAAAAACCATTAAGATAGGGAGTGTGATGCCTAACTTCAAAAAATAATACAATTTTAAAAGTCTGTGTTTTTACTTTCAGAGTGTCTTCCATTATCTCATTTGGACTCACTCAAAAAAGAAAAAGTCCGTCAGAGAAGTATCAAATGACACTTATTATTGAGAAATGAGATAATCTTTGCTGATTTTGGAAAGAAGCCTGTATCTCAAATGCTGCTGTGGTACATGGGTAGCATCCTGGACTTCTGTCATACCACGTATCTAGAAGGCAGCAAAATATAATGAAGTTTTAGATAAATATAAACCCAGAATAGAGAGAGTAAGTGAAACAACCATGGCTATACAGAATGATTGTGTCTAAGCAGGAGCTTCAATGAGGATCTAACCATTACAGTGCTGCTAATCTAACTTTCTCTTGTTTCTTGAGTCAGCAGACAGACAGGTATGAATGAAGTAAAGCTAGAGGTGCAGTGTATTAATAGGAATCTGCATGTGCTCGAGCTGAGGAAATCAATTACTTAAACTGTTGAAAGCAGATGTGTAATACAGGTAAAATCTTCACAATTATTAGCTGCTTTCAGCTTTTATTTCTTTTTTTTTTTTTTCTTTTTTTTTTGAGCAGAACAGAGGAATGAAGCGAAAAAATAATGTCTCTGCATTAACAGTGATCAAAAAGATTCTCCCCCACCTTTTACCACCCCTCCCCCCTCCCAGAAAAGCATTAACAAGTATTTATCAGTTATAAATCAAGAAAGGCAGGGACAAGAAAAATACTTGGCAGATGTTTCTCTTCTCTGCCCCACCTCATTCTTCCTTTGCTCTGTTGCTCTTTTGCTCCTTTCTCAACCAGCAGCAGTTCTGCCACAGCAAATACACACCTGATGTACAGCACTGATTCAGAAATAGACAATTTTGACAGCTGCTCTGCAATTTTTTGTGGAAGAGAGGAAAGAAGGGGGTTGCCCATGCTCTATGCAGATGTAGGACATTCTGCTTCTGTTTCATTTTGCTTTTGAATGCTACTCCTATGTCCAGCCTGGAACCATCAAAGTCACTTCTGCATTTGGCTTTAGATTTAATGACCAGTATTAATAGTATTCCTTCAAAGGGGACGGAAAATGTCTTCCAAGATCTGATTATCTCTTCCTTCTGCCTGCATCATGACTCCTTTCAATTCTGCTGAGGAATGAGTTTGCTTTTTTTAGCTAAATCTCTCTTTTCTTCTCTTTTCTTCTTTTTCCTTCTTTTCTTTCTTTTATTTTTCCATTTAGGTTCTCAATTTTTCTTTTTTATCTTTTACCGCTTTGTTCCTCTTCTCTGTGGACCCCTCTGCCAAGATCAGATTTCTTTTGTTTTTGCCAGTTTCATTTTCACTTTCTAAAACTCATTATTTCTTTTGATGACCAGCATTCATCCCTCTAATAATTCAGATATAAAGAAAGGCAGTATGTAAAGAGAATAGCTAATAACTTCCCCTCTTAATGTTTCAGTCTGCAATAGGAACTGACATCCTCAGGAGGACATAGTAGCAAGTTTTGAAGAAAGTTGTGAGGGATCTGCCATTGAAATTAACAGGAGAGATCCTAGTCACAAAGAAAGAAAAGCAAATTCTTCCCCAGGCTGGTGACAGCCCCTTAACTCATTTGCGTTTTCTTCTCAGAGGCACAACAGAAAAAAAGCCTACAGATGGGAAAAGGGGATGCAAGGATTGATATTTGAATATCATGAAAATGGACCAGATCCTCAGCTGGCATAAATCAACAGCCCCACAGGAATCAATGCAGCAATGCCAATTTACACCAGATGAAGACCCAGCCCAATAAATCTATCATGCTCTGGATAAAGGGGAGAGTGGGGAGAGGGAATGTGCTATGAATTAGTGTCTGGGCAAATAGGCAATGAAATAGAAGCACTGCTCCTGCTGATTTCAGAGTTGTAGCTGTAGCAAATGTTTCCTTTGCAGAACAAGCATATCCCTGTGGACCTCCCCCCCACCCCCCCCACCCCATCCTTCACTCCTGCCCCCATGAACAAGGTGGTGGCATATGTAGCACCGCAAACATTTGCCTGAAGGCCTGAAAGAAATTGAGACATTGATTCCACCCTACACAGAGGGGGCTATTAAGAAGCCGTTTAAATGCAAAAGAAGGCAATCCTCTTGTATAGGCTCTGCCTCTTACATGTCCACTCTTTGCCCAAAAACACCAGGCAGTGACTGAGCTTGCACTTAGTGTTTGGTATCCCCTCTACCAGCCGTACAATTATGAACTGCAGTTATCCTGTATTTGAGCATTTTATAATGATTAAATAAAATACTGCATCTGTTTCTTCACCCTTGGTGTCTTTTTAGTGTTTAACATCATGGTTTTAGGCTTGCCTCTGGTTTTGGGCTGTGTGATGTCAAGAGTGTGACATTTTCTATGATGTTGCTGAACGTCAAATAAAAAGGATATGAACCTCTTCCCTTCATTTCTTTCTACTGTTGCTTTCCTAATATTTACTGTCTTTCACTTTCCATTCCCCGTGGTCCTACATTTGAGAGGAAAGTAGGAAGCAGGAAAAAAAAGTCCGAAAGAAAATACTTTTGTTTTTAATCCTCGGTGCGGTGCTGAGGTTTTTTTTTGTTTTGTTTAGTTTTTTTTTTTTCATTTGAGTAGTAAAACAAAAAAAAACTTTATTCTCTCAAAATCTCTATTAAAAATATCCTGGGGGGGTGGAAACAACCAAGAAACTCAATTTGAAGATAGGATTGATAAAAGGTTTTGCTCAGTTCTCAGTGTTCTATGCTGACATTTGCTTTTTAAGAGCAAATGCTAACTGCTTGAAAGAAGACTGCTGAGTAACTCTCAGATATTCTTAATAATCTTTGAACTCTTCTCTCTCTTTTGTTGGAAAACTTTTTTGCTTCTTTGCTTTTCTTGCTTTTCTTTGCTTTTCTTTCTCTCTCTCTCTCTTAATGCAATTTCAGTATAATAAATTATGCAAGTTCAGTATAGTAAAAGGAATACAGTACATATCATCCAAAACTTAATACCAGCTGGTTGTCAAAAACTAATACAAACAATTATTTTCCCAGCGACAAAAGTGAGCAATTTCTCACTTTGTATAAAAAACAAAAAACAAAAAACAAACAAAAACAAACAAACAAACAAAAAAAAACCCAAAAACAAAAACAAAAAACTTCTTCAACAGAAGAATAAAAAGCAGTAAAAATGGCACAAAATGATAAATTTATGTTTGGCTTTCAAACTGAAAGTTTCTGTTTCTCTTCATGTCTGAGAAAACTCACTTGGAGATGTAAATAGGTAATGCTTCCATTCATCTTACTGATAAAATCTGAAAAAAACCAGAAGGTTCAAATATAAACAGCAGCAGACCATCAAAGCAGAGAAATTATGGCAAAATCTGATGGTTTTTTTTTTTTACTTCTGAACACAGATGTATCATGGCAGAAACTTTGTTTGCTCCTCTCTTTTGCCTCTTTTGCTTGTTT
>NW_024962253.1:3039191-3086942 GCF_019238085.1 Lagopus leucura
CTCCCCCTTCCTTACTGCCATGTTTTCAAGCCTTTTCTGGCTGTCTGGCCCTTGTCTATCACTTCTATTTCTGCATCTGCTCCTTCACTCTTCTCTTCCCTCCCCTTCTCTGCACAGCTGCAGACAATGCAACACTCCCTTTTTCCACTCCACTGTTGTATTCTGATTCAGAACACTGTGCATTTTTCCACCCGCATACTCCAGATTTATTTTATGTGTGACCTGTATTTCGGGTAGTGGTTCCTATTGTTTCAACTGCTTCTAAACAAAGGGTCATTTAATTGTTTCCTCATTTATCTCCAAGAGGAGGTGGCTGGTAGGCACACTCACTTTCCCAATCGTAACATAGACATTTTATTATATTGTTCAAAATTAAAATGCTGAGAACAACAGGCTAAGTAGATTTGGGCAGAATGAAACTCCATGAGAGGAAGAAATATCAAGCATTAAGAAAGGAGAAAGAAAGTGAAAGAAAGTGACTGCTGGAAAAAAAAAAAGGGGGGGGGGGGCCCCCCAAGCAAAAAAGAAAAAGAAAAAAAGTAAAGATAAATGCAAATTTAAGTTACAAAAATGTTCTAAAATGTCCCCAAGGAGAAATACAGGACTTTATTCAGAAGAAGGAAGTCTTATCAGGGGTTACAGTGTATAAATATTGAAAAGCTCCCTAACAGGTTAGCCACACTGCTAGATGTCAGCATGTTCTTTTTAAGATCCAACTTGCAGCAAATTGACTGTGAAAGGAAGGAGGGGGGAAAAGAAAAGAATAAAGAGAAAGAAAAGAAGGAGTACTGCTCAACAGAAGGCCTTCTGACCCTCCCCCCCCCCGCACCCCCCCCCCCCCCCCCCCCCCCGCCTATTTTTTTTTCATTCAGCCAAACTGCATATAAATGCACTTAAACATCTCTGAAATGCCTTGTTCGTACAACCCCCTACAACTTCTGTCTTGGACTGTGATTTTCTCCGAAACCTCTTTCAATTCTAGAAGAAAAAAAAAAAAGAAAAAAAATAAAAAGGGAAAAAGAAAGAATGTTATTCTCCTTGGTGATAACACCTCTGTGAAATCTCCTTTAAGGACAGTTCTTCTTGTACCTATGCTTTTCTTCTACAAGCTGCCATCTGCTGTAATGCATCTCTATTTTATGATTTGGAGTCATGTGACTTAAATCCACATTAGTGTTGATTGTACATGATTGCCTTTATTGATTCTTCCTGGGACATAACTTGCCTGCATCCAACTTTATATATAGTTGTACCTTGAACTTTTCTTCCACACCTTCTCTTACACTTTTTCTTTCATTTTTTTCTTCTGTATTTTTTAGTATTCTTTATGCTTTAGTAGTGTGTGGAAAATTTGAGCAGTTACAAAGAGCCCTGCTACATTGTACATGCAACAAATGTTTCTCAAAGGAAAAAATAAAAAATAAAAAATAAAAAATTCTTGCTCTATTATCATATTATCTATCTATTATCATATTATATCATCTTTTATATCATCTTGCTCTATTATCTATTGCTTTTTTTTTTTTTTTTTTTTTAAGTCAGTATAATACAAAATTAATAGAAAAAAATACAGTAGGAGAGGCCTGGTATTAGATGTGGAGGTTGGTGGCCCTGCATACAGCAGGGGGTTGGAATTTGATGATCTTTGAGGTCCCTTGCAACTCAAGCCATTGTATGATTCTGTGATTCTATGAAAGAAAAATAAATGATACTGTTAAACAGGCATTGCCATAGTTTATTGGAGATGACTAAGAGTCTCAGGCCTACTTCTTTTTGTATTGTTATATTGTAATGGAAACCAGATATCTCATTTACTTTAATTCTGCTGTTGTTTGCTGTTGTTTTCCAGATTGTTTCCAGGATGAAGAGTCTGGGATATCTCTTACTGCAGTGAATTGACGTTTAGAGCACCAAACTGATCTTTTCTGATTGGCAGAATCTACCAACAACTATTCATCTGATTTGCTTTTGTACTTCTCCATCTTGAAGAAAATTAATTGATGATGAATTTTCTGTATTGCTTTCAACATTATGCTCTTTTTGGTATAATTAGTAAAATATATCTAGATTTTAATTTATATTTATTTTCAATAGAATATTCTTAAAGAAAATAATGCTTCTCTCATTGTAATTTACATCCTTTAATATGCAGGTATTGAGTGGGAATCCTGGGTGCCAGAGCAGCCTTGCTCAAATCAGTATGACTGCTCATATGCTTGGAATTAGGCAAATGCCTAAGTAGTTTGCCTAGCGAGCAGCTTTGTGAGTGAAATGGATCGTGAACATCCTGAGAACAAATCTCCAGATTTATCTCCAAAAATAGTTCCTAATGCTTTAAAAACATAATTTCCCCTATTTAGTCAGGAGGAAGTGTGACTCCTCTTGGGCAGGATTTGACTTTATAAAGAAAGCTGATGTTTTTTGAGGAATTATACAGAATCTGTGCTTTTTCATACTTGTATATTTTGGCAATTTTTATTTACTTTATTTATATTTATATATGTATGTTTAAGGATGGCTGGAGCTCAGATCATTAACAAAACTTATGGATACAGATCGGCAACTATACATAGAGAACATGAATCTTGACTCTTCTGTTTAACAGTCTGCTTGAACAAAGTAATAGGGTGAGGTGCTCTCAGGACCTTTGTCTGCAAGAAGTGATGAGAGTAGCAAATTTCTGTGTTCACACCACTGGGGAACAGAGCAGAGGATCTTTAGATGACTGAGGCACTGAGAACTGAAAAGGCATTTGATTTTTCTTACATTTGTGCACACTGTAGCTGATAAATAAAATGAAGAAGTATTCTGTATTCCTTCTCTGGACAAGAAGGAAATGGAAGGATAAAATACAGAACTGAAATACAGCAAATTCAGGTATGGTACTGCTATAGGCTGCTTAGTAGACTTGTTTGAGATTGGAGCAATCAGCTCCCCAGATGAAGCTGGAGGCTGCTGGGGAGAATGAAAGAAAAAGCAGTGGTGAGGAAAGTGACTTTTAAATTTCTCTGGTAGAATGGGAGAAGTGATCTGGAGATGAGGTAAGGGTTCATAAGTTCTCCTGTCTAGGAATCTCCAAAAATCTTGCAAAGTCAGTAGATTTTCTCTCTCATATGAAAGGATTTCACAAAGAAGTTTGCTCACTGTTTCTCTACTGATTAATTTTAAATAAAATCAAAGACCTCAGAGATTTGAGTGAAGAGATCCTTTGGAGTTTAATCCAGAAGACAGCTGATGTACACAGCTCCATCTGGTTTCTGCCAGAAAGATGCTTTTCCCCCAGATTTTTTCAGTTAATGGTACCAAAATTTATTTTATTTGTACTCAGCACACGATTAAAAATTAAAACTAGGTATACAGGAAAAAAAAAGTGGGTAGCTAAGAATATACTTTTTTCCACTTGTCCACTGTAACTGCAACTAGTACTAGTTTTTATATTTTAACATTAAGGTGAGGAAAGCATTTAGTTGGATTTAAGAGGAACCTCTGAATCACGTGCCTTACCTCATCATTACACATTAATGGGATTGCAGCAAACAGTTGTGGACCCACCAGGCCCAGCAGAACACTTGTGAGCTAATTCGTTGTGGTTGCTTTTTTTTTTTTTTTTTTATAAATTTAGAAGAATGCAATTAAAACTGAACTTGATAATTAATTCTGAACCGGTGAGAACCAGTTCCAGAGATTATGACTATAATGCTATGTAGCCATTGATATAAATATTCATGAGGTTTCACTGTTTTATGCTTTTTTATGAAGCACACAGCTCATCTGAAGATGTAAAATTAAAGTATTATTTAACATCACAGTGTAAATACGACTCAATAAAGAGAGACAAAAGTATACGCACAGAGATGTGTAACATACACATTCTCCAAAAATGTTTATGAGTATTTGTGCATTTAAATATGTGTGGGAAATGCTGTGTTATGTAACTCTATGTAATGTATGGATTTTGTGTAGTTGAATTCTTGATCTACTTTTACAAGCATATACAAAGTTCAGCATATATGAAACCATCACACAGAAAAGCACGTGCGTATGTATTCCCAGAATTTTCATCATCCATGAATACAACAAGGAATGAGAAATGACTGAATAAGTTTGGATCTTAATCTGAGCATCACTGGGGTGTCTGAAAATCATAGAAATTGACATATCCTACCACAAAAATCAATCATCATATAAATCTCTTCATGTGTAGTTGATGACAGTAAGAAAATGATCTTCTTTTTTTATTCCACCTCATAATGGTCAACATAATTTACCCCCTAGTTTCATTTTTAAGCATGAAGTCTTGAAGCATTCTGGAAAAATAAAAATACACAATCAAAATAAGAAAGAAGGAAGGAAAGAAAGAGAGGAGAGGAGAGGAGAGGAGAGGAGAGGAAGAAAAGAAAGGAAGAAAGGAAGAAAGGAAGAAAGGAAGAAAGGAAGAAAGAAATCTGACCTTCAGTACAGTGTTTGGGCTATTTTCTTTTTCTTTTTTTCTTTCTTCTTTTTCTTTTTTTTTTCTTTTTTTAATTAATTAATTAATGTAGAGATACTGTGGTTTACAGAAAATTACTTCATGTAGTTTTGGAGACCTGTAGAATCTGGCTATCATTTAGTCCACCCAGTCAGTGAATACAATATTTATATTAGAACAAGATTTAAATCCCATGCACTGATATGTTCAGTTCATTTATTGTGAGGTTCTGAAAAGTCAAATTCAGTATTATGTGATTAAGCTACATCTGTCTCAGCACAAGCAGTAACCATATTTCTTTAAGTTCAGCAGGTGTTTTGCAAAGAATGTAAAGGATTTTGCACAAAATTAGTGTCTATAATAAAGCGCCAGTGATGAAGAGACAGCTCTTTATATCACTGATATATTATAGTTTCATTCTAATAAATGTCATTGCCAGATATTTCAAAACCTAAAACAGGTTTGCTGACTGAACTGTTTTGCAAGCATATTTGCTATGCCTTATTGCAAAGATGTTCTTTTATAGACATACAGTTTAGAAATTTTATTTGACACTGCTGACTACTAAATTAGCAGCTTTTCAACTTTGCCAAACCTGTGCAACACAGTTGAGATAAAAGGTAAAATACCTAATTCCTGCATTAATTCTTGTTGGTGAAGTCATAAGAATCCTCTAGATGTGTTAATTGAGCCTAGAATATATGAAACAAATTATATAGTCTATCTCCCACCTAGAGATCCTCTTCTCTCCTTTCTATCTCATTTTCTCTGTTCAGTCTTCACTGAGCCTCTTATTACCATACTTGAATGTAGCCAGAATGGCTTGCTCTGAATATATGTTTCTTCAGTAAGAAACCAAGTCTTTGGTAGATTGTGCTACTTCTGAGAGCAGCTACTTTTCTGAGTGAAAAGAACCTTTACATCTTACTTATTCTCACTTCTTGCATTTCCTGGTGGAAAGTTTATTTGGATTATAATTGTAACTATGTAGTTTTACAGCTTCCTAGAAAAATAAAAAACTAGGAGGCTTTATTCCATGATGTGGCCTAGCAAGATCTGGCATTCCTGCAAGTTCTTATTGAAAATTGTTTTGCCTTCCATTAGGAGCTCTTTTGTCTCTTAAAACATGTTAGAACTAGCAAATCAGGGCTGATAGATTCAAGGAGAGATTAGTCATGTTAGCTTTATAACATACCTACAACTAATTTCTACTGGCACACAAATAAAATTTAACAAATTGTCCAATCATTTATTTAAGTTCTGAGGGAAAAGCAAAAATTAATCCTTTCCAAGTGAGAAATACAATCTGCCAAAAGAAAAGGAGGAATTTGCAGCTTAAAATTCCACTACCCAAACATAAAAATATGCTTCAAACACTGTCTTGAGTCTAACTCGGTTCAAGCTTTTTTTTTTTTTTTAATCTTTTTGAGAAATATCTATATAAACACTGAAGTTATACTGACATAATATAAAATATCAGATGTATTTAAATTAGGAATGCAATTACTCCAAGGTGTCCCCATTTTCAGGGTAGAAAAATAAATGCTTCTCTTTTCTGAAGCAAACCAGCCTGCCCTCCAGAGTTATCTCTTTCCATTGATTATAGAGCAAGCCTACTGTGGCTGTGTTCCTAACTTAGGCATTGCAGTTAGGTTCCCATTGCTAGCTAGGATGAATCCAAGCAAAAATCAATAGCAATAACAAAATCTATGTCAGACTTCTGGAAATAAAAAATAAAATAATATAAAAATACCATTCTCTCTTTCCTCCTCTGTTTTATTATTTTATTCTCTAATTTTGTAAACCAGGAGACTTCCCTCCATGCATTTCTTTGCAGTGCTCCACCTGCTCTTTGCAGAGAACTCTGAAAGCAAGGAGAACACATATTGCATGTAGATCCAGAAATACTTTCTGCAAAAAGACCTCAGGGTGCAGCTCCCTCTGCGGAGAGCCTTCTGAGTTTGGTTTACCTGAATGCAATGAAAAGGTGACTGCTGGAGAAGGCTAAGAAACTGTGGCGGTATCACAGTGATAGACAGCTACACTCCAACACTCTGTTGTCTTATGTGGAAAGAAAAGAAGTGGTGAGGAAAGAGGATGGGAGAGGAGGGGAGGAGAAGGGGGGCCATGTGGATGAAAAGGGAGAAAACAATTAGTCTCTGCTTCCCATCAGCAAGTGATGTTCAGCTATATTTTGGGAAGCAGGATACTCATAATGCCTGCTTGAGGAAACAAATACTTTTGTATTTTGAATATTCTTTTCATCTTCTAGCTTTTATTGTTAAACATGATATTACACAGTACAGAATATGCTTTGGTCACAAGTTCTGGTGATGTCCCCATCTCAGCTCTTGTCTAATTCCAAAAGGAGAGTGGGAGAGGCAGACTTGATGCTGTGCCAGCAATGCTATACAATAGCCAAACCACTGGTGTGATATCAACACCCATGTTTTAGTTGTAAGTCAAAACACAGCACTAACTAGGCTGCTGTAATGAAAGTTAACTCCATCCCAAGCAGACTCACTGCAGAAATCATTCCATGTACATTCCATGTGTGTTCCATGCCACTGATGCCACTGGATACGTAGACTTTACTTTCAAATATATTTATCTGCTGTGGCCCTGAACTCCTGAATGGGAAGTTCCTTCAGTATGTACATCAGCCCTACAATTATTCCACTAATATATGGAATAATGAGCACCAAGAACCTTTTTTTTTCTTTTTTTTTTTTTTTTTTTTTTGAGGAACACAAATGAGCAGCGCATACCAGAATACTTATCAAAGCCAGCTGTGAGTTCAGTTATCAGAAATAAAATGTATAATAAATAAATAAATAAATAAAAATATTTTCAAATATGCTACTAAAATTAATAAGCTTTTATTTTCAATCTAGGGCATACATTTATGGAAAGGCAGAATATTGAAATCATTGAAGGAAATGAAGGTTCTAGTTAAGCATTGTATTTCTTATGAGTTAAGTTTTATCTCTACTAGGCTTAAGGAATTTACAGTAAGTTTAAATGAACAACACTTCCTAATAGGAAAAAAAAAAAAAAAAAAAAAATGGAGAATGCAATAAAACAAAACATTAAAGAGTTTTCTGTACTTTTCTTCTACCAAAATTTTCTGCCTTGACAAAATTCTAACAGCAGAATTTGATAACATCAAAATTTCATTTTTTTGAGAAATTGAAAGACAAAATACTTGCTGAGTTTCATTCCAGGTCTAGCTAGTACTCCAGGAGAAAAATAGTATGGAAAACAAAATACAAAGCTATAAAATGTGGAAAATATATTTGAACTAATACTTCTTTCAATGATGAGATAGAAGTATGTAAGTTACTCTGCAAGTAATGTCTCCTATTTATAATCATGGGGATTACAACAGCTGCAAAGAGTGAAATAAAACTTTTTGACTCAGCTACAAAACAAAACACTATTTTTTGACATAGCCACCATCATTATCTATGTATTTTTGACAGCCATAAGCAGAGCATTCATGCAGTGTGAATAAAAATCTGCATCAGCAGAGGTAATCCACTGTTGTTGTCACTGGTGTTGAAACACACCACTGTTGGACCACTAACATCTGCATCTGATATTGTGCGTCAACATAACAAAATAGGAAGCATTACTTTCAAAGCAGCCCTTTTATTTAGAAACCTCACAAATTCCACACCTGCTTGTCATTTCTTGGGGAAACATCAGATATGTAGAAGATTTTCTATCTATAAGGCAGGAGTTTGCAGTTTAGATTAATTTTTCACTCTGTTTTCAGTAACACTGTTCAGGAAGTATGTCCAAAATGAGGAGAGGTTTTAAAAGAAATTACTGGAGAGCATAGAAATATGTCTTTGATGGTGGAGAGGGATATGAAAGCACTTTCAAGACTTACTCTTCAAAAAGTGGAAATAATCCCTTCTTCCTAGTATGGTACATGGGACAAGAAATTGCTCATTTAAATTGCTGTAATAAAGATATGATCTACAAGTAAAGGAACATTTCAGTGATGAGACTTACTAGGAGCTAGAATATGAATTAATACAGATATGATGGAGTTTGCAACCTTGAAAGACTTGCAGAAAAAATCCAGATAATTGTTAACTCACAATAGTAGAGGTGGAGTCAAATTTGGCACATGCTTGGAACACAAAGGCAGCCTGATTCACTTGATATTTCTTTGAGCCATGTTCTATGATCTTATGAAGAACTGTATGAAGATAAATGCACAAAGGTGAGCACTGACAATAAGAATTCATTTTTGTTTACTTCCTAAACTTTGTATGTCCCACAGCAATTACCTTTCATCTTCTCATACCTTAGCTTTATAAAATAAAACAAATTCCTTATTTTGTGAATCCTTAGAGGTGGTGATGGTGAAACAGTATATTAAAGACTGTCCAATAGTGTCATGACAGAAGCTGTAGAAGAGCCAAGAGAGCTGAAGTAGACAGCTATTGAGTCTACTGAACCTGAAAATAAGCTTCTTTTTCACATTCAGGAAGAGATACAGCACTGCAAACATATATGATTAACTTTGATGTTCGGATAACAAATTTTGTCTTTTTAAAAGAAAAGAAAAACTAAAAACCCACAAAAGCCTTCTTTAGAAGAGCGATTTTGAGAATTTGTGCAGTGGGTTCTTTAATTACTTCAATGAAACAAGCTGGCTGAGTAGAATGAACAAATAAAACAATTATTGATGCTAGTGGCTGTATTTCACTAATTATAGAAGTGTACTGTTATGGTTCTCTCTTTGACCAATAACTTTTTAATAATATCCTAGATTTATTCTTTAATCACTTTTCTGAGAGCCTGGACTCACTGTAAACCTGTTTAGAACCCTAGGCAATTATTCAAAAGGTGTATTTACTTCTCTTTCATAGTGTCTTCCATAGGGTGACCAGTAGTCACCTTTCACTGAAATTCAGAATTTTGTGTGTAGAGTGTTGCTATGCAATATCTTACACTGAGTCTTAGTGCACCAGTACAGGTTGGGGGATGACCTGCTGGAGGGGAGCTCTGCGGAAAGGGACCTGGGTGTCCTGGTGGATGACAGGTTGGCCATGAGCCAGCAGTGTGCCCTTGTGGCCAAAAAGGCCAATGGCTTACTGGGGTGCATTAAAAAGAGCGTGGCCAGCAGGTCAAAGGAGGTGATCCTCCCCCTCTACTCTGCCCTGGTAAGACCTCATCTGGAGTACTGCGTCCAGTTCTGGGCTCCCCAGTACAAAAAAGACAGGGATCTCTTGGAAAGAGTCCAGCGGAGGGCCACGAAGATGGTGAAGGGCCTGGAGCATCTCTCCTATGAGGAAAGGCTGAGTGAACTGGGTCTGTTCAGCCTTGAGAAAAGGAGACTGAGAGGGGACCTGATCCAGGTCTATAAATATCTAAGGTGTGGGGGGCAGAATGGCGAGGACGGACTCTTTTCAGTGGTGAGTGGAGACAGGACAAGGGGAAATGGCCAGAAACTGGAGCATAGGAAGTTCCGCACAAACATGCGCAAGAACTTCTTTACAGTGAGGGTGACGGACCACTGGAACAGGCTGCCCAGGGAGGTGGTGGAGTCTCCTTCTCTGGAGATGTTCAAGACCTGCCTGGATGCCTACCTGTGCTACCTGGTGTAGGGAACCTGCTTTGGCAGGGGGGTTGGACTCGATGATCTCA
Organism: Lagopus leucura; assembly: GCF_019238085.1. Lineage (NCBI taxonomy): Eukaryota > Metazoa > Chordata > Aves > Galliformes > Phasianidae > Lagopus > Lagopus leucura. The sequence goes on from NW_024962253.1 coordinate 3,049,324, forward strand.
GGAGGTCCCTTCCAACCCCTACAATTCTGTGATTCTGTGATTAGTGAAAAGGGTGAGAGTGCTTGTCATGATTTTGTGAGTTCTCCAAAATCACTGCTGTCTCCACCTACTAGCAAGAAAGAGAAACAGTCTTTTCTGGGCATAGTGGGCTTTTGGAGAATGCGTGTTCCAAATCATAGCCTCATTGTAAGCCTCTTTTATCAGATGACATGGAAGAAGAATGATTTTACATGGGGCCCTGAGCAGCAGCGGGCTTTTCAACAGATTAAACAGGAGATAGCTTGTGCTGTGGCCCTAGGGCCAGTATGGATGGTACAAGATGTAAAGAACAACCACTACACCACTGCTGGAGAAAAAGATCCTGCTTGAAGTCTGTGGCAAAGAGCCCCTGGAGAGACCCGAGGCTGACCCCTGGGATTCTGGAATGCTAATTACACAAGTGCAGATGGGGAACCTCAGTCATCCAGGAATCTTAGAAGTGATCGTGGACTGGCCTGAAAGTAAAAAGTTTGGAACATCACCAGGAGAAGAAGTAACACATGCTAAAGAAGCCCCACCATACAATGAACTACCAGAAAACGAGAAGAAATTTGCCATTTACAGATAGATTGTCTTGTATTGTGGGGAAGTATAACAGAGCTGTGTGGAGCTGCACACAACAAGTTGCAGAGGCCGCTGAAGGGAAAGGAGAATCAAGCCAATTTGCAGAGGTAAAGGCTGTCCAACTGGCCTTAGATGTTGCTGAATGGGAGACATGGCCAATGCTTTATCTCTATACTGACTCTTGGATGGTGGCAAATGCTTTTTGGGGCAGGTTACAGCAGTGGGAGTAAAATAGCTGTCAACAGAGGGGTAAAGCTATTTGGCCTGCTGAACCGTGGTAAGACACTGATGCCCAAATAAAGGATATGATTGTAAAGATGCACCATGTAGATGCCAAAGTGCCCAAGAGTCAGGCTACTGAAAAACAACAAAATAACCACCAGGCAGACTGAGTTGCCAGAATTAAGTTGGCTCAAATAGACCTGTAATGGCAGAACAAAAGTGAACTATTTCTAGCTTGGTGGGCCCATGAGACCTCAGGCCATCAAGGAAGGGATGCAACATATAAGTGGGCTAGAGACTGAGGGGTAGATGGACACTATTGCACAGATTATTCATAACTGTGACACATGCACCACAATTAAACAAGACAAGAGGATGAAACCCCTCTGGGGGGAAGGGTGATGGCAAAAGTATAAATATGGGGAGGCATGGCAGGTTGATTATATTACCTTGCTATGATCTTGCAGTGGTTAAGCGTTAAGTGCTTACTATGGTGGAGGCAATCACTGGGTGGCTTGAAACATTTGGGCAGTACCCCATGCTACTGCCCAAAACACCATGTTAGGTCTTGAGAAACAAGTCCTGTGGTGACATGGCACCCCAGAAAGAATTCAGTCAGATAATGGGATTCATCTCAAAAATTCTCTTGTAAATACTTGGGCCAAAGATCATGGCATTGACTGGATTTATCATATTCACTACCATGCACCAATCCCTGGTAAAATTGAACTATACAATGGGTTGTTAAAAACTATGCTGAAAGCAATGGGTGGTGGAACATTTAAGCAGTGGGAAAAGCATTTGGCAGAAGCCACCTGGTTGGTCAGTACCAGAGGATCTATCAATCATGATGGTCCTACCCAATCCAGCTTCCTACATTCTGTAGAAGGAGATAAAGTCCCTGTAGTACACATAAAGAGCATGTTAAGAAAAGCAGTTTGTGTCCTCCCAGCCTCTAGAAAGGGCAAACCTGTCTGTGGTACTGTTTTTGCCCAGGGACATGGGTCCATGTGGTGGGTGATGCAGAAAAACAGGGATGTTCCATGTGTACCATAGGGAATTTGATGTTGGGGGAGTGCAGTCAGTAATTCTATGTGTATTTATATATATATACACACATATCTATACATACATGTATATATATGTATATATAGACATATATATATGTATGTATAGACGTGTGTGTATAATGCATCTTAATCATTGTTTGCATATATGTATACATATTGAGCATGATGCACTGATGGAAAATAACATCATGGTTTCGTGATTTTTGGTTTTCAGTATTCCACATCATAACATCATGTACTGCACTAGGAGTTCAAGTGTTAATGCTCCAGTTCTGGGTACCTGTCCCTGCATGTCATGGAAGTCACAGGTCAAGTCAAATTTAGTGATTGAGACTTCCAAGACTAGGAAAAAAAAAAAAAAAAAGACAACAAATGGAAACAGGACACTTTCCATGTTATCATAAATACAGTCATATTCATTATTTAACAGTAAAGAATGAAACTCAGACATTGAGTCACCACATTAAGATGGAGATTAAGTAATAACTCAGCTATCAAAGTACGGCTAGAGATTCATATAAGAACAATTCTGAATCTCTCCTTCCACCCTTTCTCCCCACTCATATATAGGAAATTACCTGCAAATATTTCTTTTACTTAAAAAGTAACTTGCGAATTTTGACACTGGAAAGATTTCTTCTTTTATCAGCTTTGAATTTATTCAATCAAGTTCATTTTTAGAGGACTCTGAGCCATTTTTACCTTTAAAGAAATGTCTTCTAATATTTATGGAGAAAACATCAAAGATCAAAACTGATACCTATGACTGTAAATGGATTACACTTAGGTGTATCCAAGAAGGACTTTTCAAGAAAAAAGGACTGAATCTGTTTACATTTGTTGCGAAAGAGAAAGACAAATTTAAAAACAAAAGCAAACAAACAAACAAAAAAAAAGCAACCACACACCCAAACCATAAAGATCAGCTCTATCAAGTCAGACTATCCACTTTTCCTTTTTCTGTCTGTCTCCAGAAAGTACTTTTTCACAGTGGTCTCACAGCCTCAAAAAAAATTTGTGACAACAGAATTATTTAAGAGAGTTGATATCTTTGCATTCAGGTCCCTGAAAAGTCATTATTCTGCAGTCATTTCTTCTGTTACCTTTTGAAACGACATGAAATACCTCCTATGGCCACGTACAAATGTCTATTTGAATGAGAGTAGCATCATGATGTACTGAGTAGAGCTTCAGAAACAGAAATTCTATTCATTTTATTAGGAAGATTTACATTGGTTCAGACAAAAAGTGGTCTCTGGCAGTGGCCATGGCTGAGGCAGCAATTACCAGAAAATAAATTGGGAGTAGGTAGAAAGACACACATGACCATTTGCAGAGAGACAGATGTGTGGATACGTATGTATGTGTGCTGGTTATTAACCTGGGATATATCCAGCTGATGAAAAACAACTGAGACAGCTTGGATAAGAAGTTATACTCAGAGCCTAGTTTTCACATAATGTTGCTATATGATGTTTAAGCAATCTTTTGTAAATAAACAAAAAACTTACATAAAATAATTTTTTTAAAATTAAATCCTTTTCCTATTTATTCTATTCCTTTTCAAAGGTTGTATCAGAGTTCATTACTTCAGGTTTAGTTTTTATTTTTGTGTTACTCTTTTCTTTTTAATCTTCTTTTCAAGCACTGCAGGCTACCCATTGTCTCCTGCTACATTATATACTGCACCTAGCACTGTCAAGACGTGGTATTATCAGGGGATTCTAGACATCAGTGAAAGGCAAATTATGATAATTACGTTGCAGCTGCTCAGATGGTTGTTTAGTTTGGAGAAAAAGAAGTTTCTCTCTACTTTCCTCACACTCTGTTTCCATCTTCATAGATTTGCAGATGTAAATAAGAAAGGGGAAGAAAGGGGGGAAAAAAACAACCTTTTATGATTGTTTTCTGGAAAGGACAATACTTTTATAAATCCCCTTTGAAGCAGTATTTGCATTTGTAGTAGTTTTTTCTTTCTTTGGAAGGACTGCACAAATTTCAGGAAAGGTTGCAGGGGAAGAAGGCAGAGGAGCAGAAGCTAATAGCTTTGCAACTAAAAATTATGTCCTCAAATTCTTTAAAATAAATAAATAAATAAATCTGCTGTGCCCTCAAGCACCCATTGCCAATCAGATGTTTGCAGTCTTGAGTACCGAAGCAAGCATCCTCTTGCCGCAAATATTTTTTGGAAGTTACCACCGTGTCAGTGATTTCAGCATTATTTATGTAAACAAGCAGAATTTAATTCCTTGGCTCCTGATGGCACAGGTTCAAGGCTGGAATTTACGTACTGTTGTTAAAACATAGGGTGATAGCAAGGCTGCAGCTGCTTGGCTCCCTCTTAAACAAGCCTCCTAACCAGCCACCATGGAGAACCTTTCACTCTGTTCCCATGGCAACACCTCTATCCTCTGGTGTCCATGTTGTCTCTAATGCTTTCCACTCCTTGGATTCCTTGGCACTTGCCTCCAGTGCTAGGTCTTGTCAAACCTTATTAGACTGAGAATCCATTTCTACTGCACTAGTGGGAAAAGAAAGCAGACAAATTTAGTTCACCTGAGATCTCTTTCAAATCCCCGTAAAGTCAATTTCTCAAGTTTCCAACTAGGAGGTGAACTTGCCTAGGGCAAAGACCTGCTCATGCACACACACAAATACACAAAATCTCTCTGCTTCTCATGTACTTCTGTAGACTGTACATGCACATATGATGATACTTTCTTGTGCTCACAGACTAATACATGCTCTTCTGTTTTCAATAAGAAAATACTAAAAAATGTGCATTTTACTGCCAAAGAAAACATCATACATAAGATTTTTACTATCCAGGTTTTACATGTTAGCTCATTACAGGCTTCCTTTTGCAGACACAGATATAGGAAATACCTATCCATTTCCTATACTGATATACGGAAACTGTTTTAGAGGTGTTGAAGTGATTGACACGATCACAAGCTTACAGTACAATGCATTGTTACTGATGCTAAATTTTGCTTTGTCATTTCACACACATTCATTCTTCTCCACTCACAGTATCTCCTATAAAATCATTATGCCTATCTAAACACAGATAAAACTTTATCAACTTAGTAGGGAAACAAAATGCTCATTCCTAACTAATATGCATGCTTACTGACTAGGAGAAATAGTCTTCTGTGTGCACCTGGATGTGATTATATTCCATGATCTGAACCCTCATATTCAAATATCTGTGTACATATAAACATCTTAATTTGTGGAATGACCTACATGCAGATATCTGCAAAGCATCTTTGTTCAGCGTGTTTTGCCATTCGGAGTATATCTATTTTTACTTTGATCCCCAAGCTGACTTTTTCAACTAACACCAAATGTAGGGTGAACTTAAGTGTTTAACAGAGAAATGTGATTACTTTGGCTTCCATCTGTATTTAATGTTATGTACTGATGACTTTTTTCAGTCATCAGAACAAGTCCTGTCTAGTTCTGCCTAATCTAAATAAGTCATCTGAATTCTTTATTCAGAGACAGAAAGTAAGAGACCTGCAGAGAAGATTCAGTACACAAAACATTCCTTTAAATATTTCCTTTTAAAGGAACTTAGATGACTGTATATTTTGCAAAGTATGTAGCATCATGGAGCAGATCCTTTTGAAGTCCCTACTGAGGAACATGGCAAATAAAGATGAGTTGATTGATGGTAATCAACACGGTTTAATCAAGGGAAAGTCATGCCTGATAAATTTGGTTGCCTTTTATCCACAGTGACAGTGGATAAAGGAAAAGCAACTGATGTCATAGACCTGGACTTGTGCAAATTTGGTTGCCAAATTGGAAAAAAAAAAAAATTGATTTGATGGATGGACCACTTGCTGGATAAGGAGTTGGCTGAATAGTCGCACTAGAGAGTTGTGGTGAACAGCTCAATGTGCAAGTGGAGACTGGCAATGAGTAGCATTCCTCGCGGATCCACATTGGGACCAGTGTAATTTATCATCTCTGTACATAACGTGGACAGTGAGATCAAGTGCACCCTCAGTGAGCTTGCAGATGACATCAAGCTGAGTGGTTCATTTGACATGCTAGAGGGAAGGGATGTTATCCACAGGGACCTGAACAGGCTTGAGAGATGAGTCCATGCCAACCTCATGAAGTTCAACAAGGTCAAATGCAAGGTCCTGCACCTGGGCTGGGGCAATCCCAAGCACAGGTACAGGTTGGGTGGAGAATGGATTGAAAGCAGCCTTGAGGAGAAGGATTTTGGGAATGTCAACTGATAAAAGATTCAACATGAGCCAGCAACATGCTTTTGCAGTCCAGAATGCTAACCATATCCTGGGTTGTATCAAGAGAAGCATGACTGAGGTCAAGGGATGTGATTCTGCCCCTCTACTCTGCTGTTGTGAGACCCCACCTGGAGTACTCCATCCAGTTCTGGAGCCCCCAAGACATGAGGTGCATGGAGATGTTGCAGCAGGTCCAGAGGAGACCCACAGAGATTATTAGAGGGCTGGAGCACCTACCCTACAGGGACATGCTGAGAGAGCTAGAGCTTTTCAGCCTGGAGAAAACTTGAAGGAGACCTTATACCAGCCTCACAATACCTGAAGGGACCTACAGGAAAGCTGGGAGGGACTTTTCATTAGAGCATGCAGCAACAGGATGAGGGAAAATGGTTTTAAACTGGAAGAAGGTATATTTAGACTAGATATTAGGAAGAAATTATTTATTCTTTATTCCATTAGAAGAGGGGTGGCCAGCAGGACAGCGATGTAATTGTCCCCTTCTACTCTGCTCTTGTGAGGCCCCATCTGGAGTACTGTGTCCAGGTGTGGAGCCCCCAGTACAAGAAAAACAGAAAGCTGTTGGCGAGGGTCCAGAGGAGAGCCACAAAGATGATCAGGGGACTGGAGCACCTCCCCTACGAAGACAGGCTGAGGGAGCTGGGCTTGTCCAGACTGGAGAAAAGAAGGCTGCGGGGTGACCTCATTGCATCCTTTCAATACCTAAAGGGAGCCTGCAAGCAGGCGGAGAACTCTTTGAAAAGGATGATAACAACAGGACAAGGGGAAATGATTTTACGTTGAGGAAGGGAAGATTTAGGTTGGATGTCAGGGGGAAGTTCTTCACAGAGAGAGTGGTGAATGCTGGAACAGGCTGCCCAGAGAGGTTGTGATGCACTGTCCTTGGAGGTGCTCAAGGCCAGATTGGATGGGACCCTGGGCAGCCTGATCTGGTATTAAATGTGGAGGTTGGTGGCCCTGCCTGTGGCAGGGGGGTTGGAGATTCATGATCCCTGAGGTCCCTTCTAATCCTGGCCATTCTGTGATTCTGTATGACTCTGTGAAAATGGAAATAGTATTTTTTTTAAGTTATTTTACATTGTACAGAATTCTTAAGGAAAGGAGTACATCATTTTCTCTGTTAGTATCTTCTCCAGAGTTTTCTGACCAAATAATAGCTGATTATAGCTAGATCCTCACTATATTTGCTATGACATTGCCTTTTCACACAGTTGAACAGAAAGCAGCTCTTGCTCTGTCAAAACAAATCTATTTAGTTGAAGATATTGCTATCTTTTGAAGTTGTCTACTCTTCTACATGTTTACATGAAACTATTCGAAGTGCAGAACAGTTTTCATGGAATAAATATCCTTTTATCAAGATTTCACTACAAGCAGGCCTGTTCTATTAGTTGTGAGTACAATTCTTAGGAAAAAAAGAACACATAAGAGAAAAAATAAAAAATAAAAAATTAGCTGTTCACATTTTTGTACTCCCTTTGATGTTTCCCAAGCCACAGTAGGGAATAGCCAATGGCTCAGTCATGAAGACTGGCTTCCACAGATACTTGTACTGGGTTACTAGTTCCCCAAAGTTGTAGTGCCATATAAAAATATAAAAATGTCTAATCTGACCAAATTTTAACTTTTGCCACTGGGAAGGCAGACAGGAAAAATGTCAGGCTGTGTATTGCCTAATATTTCTCATGTGTCAGTTTTGCATAAATTCATACTTTGCACTGGAGGTGTTAAAAATGATAAATTTAGTTTATTCTGTCCACAGTAAAGGTTAAAGGAAAACTTTAATGTTTGGTAAGCAGGCAGCATAAATGAATCTGATAATTATACTCATGGCATGACATGTGAGAGGCCTGCAGTCAATAATTTCTTTGAGATTCCTTTCAATGAGGAACCACTCAATCTCCTTCACATCGGAGACTAGCTCCATGAAACTGATCAATTGGACATAACCCAGAACGCGACTGTGATCTCCATTCACAGATTCTCTCAAAATTCTCCTGCCATCATAGAGTTTAGAGGCTGAACAATTAAGCTCAAGACTTAAAAGTGTATTTCATCCATTAATGTAGAGGGCCACTATTAACATCCATTGTTCTTTTTACTTTAATTGGTTCACGCCATCCCTCTGGTGCATGGTAAGACAATCCACATTTCAGCTTATGCAGTTGTAGCAATTACGTACATTAAAGATAATTGCGTAAAATCGCAGTAGTATCAAGCAATTCAATTTCTCCTTAAGAATTCATTACACAGAAATATAACAGCAAACAAAATTAAATGCAAAGCAATGTGTTTATTTCTCTCTGATATTTTTTTAATAGCTTTTTAGTTTTTCAGAGCTTCCCCTTGGGTAGCTGTATGTCTGGGAACCCCAAATTAATCTGTATGTCCCCAAACTTTTAAGATCTAGTGTTAGGAGGGCATTCTATCAATTGCTAACATATAAGATTAATTTTGCAGAAAAAAAAAAATTCAACAACAAATTAATATGCATTTCTTTTTTTTTTTTTTTTTTTTTTTAATTATATTTTCTTCTGAAATGGAGTTGTGATTTTCAGACAGTATTGGCTTGTATGCAGCCAGAGAAAGAGTTCTTCCTAATCATATTCTGTCCTGTAATCTCAGTCCCATCTGTGCTTCAAGATAACCTGAGACCACAACATTCTTATGTTAGTTGAGTTTAGAGGTGATGTTCCTTTCATCAGAAAAGTTTTAATCCCTGAAGAATACGAGTCCTATATCTCCCACACAAATAGTCCAGGCAGAAAGATGGATAACCTTGATAACTGAAAATTCAACCTTGCAAAAATTCATCTGCTAAAAATAAGTTGTAATTTGTATAGGCATTTGCTAATTCCATTCAGATCTCTGCCAGTGATCTTTAGGAGACTTCAGTGCATTTAACAAACATAAATTTCACATTGAACATTCAGCAGTAACAATAACATATTTAGCTAAAATTTGTAATCTAAAAAGGTTAAAGAGTAAAACAAAGATTATCTATTTTGTGTTTTGTTGGTTTTTATTTTAGTTTTATTTTAGTTATATATTTAGTACATATTTAGTAATAGAAATAATAGGCTTTATTATTATAATTTATATTATTCTCCTTTCTCATTTTAAACTCAGCCATTATAGGTATAAGTATAAAATCCAGATATTTCTTTCAGATTTTTACTAATTTTATATACTGAGAATTTAATTATTTCTTCTGCTTTGCCCATTTACATTTTGTATCTTACTTGTTGCACAGTCTGTTCTAACGCAAAGCAGAAGGGCTGTGACTGAACTGAAATATAGGGAAAAATTTCAGAATCCATTTAAATTTCTCAGCTGTCTTGGATAAAAGTGATTTCTACTGTGATCTTGTAAATCTTTAAATTTAAGTACACAGAAAAAGTGAAACTGGACCTTCTGGCAGAGTGATTAGTAGATGTTGGTTCATGATACTTGATGCTCCTGGTAGACTCAATTGCTAACTTAAAACTTTGAATGGGATTTAGTAGTTTCTTAACAAAATTAGATATAGGGTCTGGAAAAAGGGTCCTTGATCTAAAATCTCACTGAAAATATAACAAAACCAGGTTATTAAACATTTTAAATCCAAAAGAAAAATTACAGTACTGAAAATTAGAACAACTCTAAGAGTCTAGGTCAAATTGGAAGTGAATGCTACAGATGACAATAATCTCTAGATATCTCTTCCCTGATTAGCAACTTTGTAGGCTTTAATTGGATGCTTTAATAAAGTATTCTACTCCAAAGTACATTATCATTATTTTTACAGTAATATTTAATCGTACTACTAATTATAATTTTAAAATTATCACTGCAGTAACAAGAATTAAAATACTAAGTTGAATATTGATTGCAAAAATAATAGCAATGATCAATGTATATCATAATAATAATGCTGTGAATAACTGCTGACAGTTGTAACTAAAAAAGTCAAAGAGTAGTAATACCTAAAATAGAACAAAGGTAGAACTAAACAAATTTAGATGTTAAGTGCTATTGAATATTAATTCTCACTGGGAGAAGTACTTAATAGTAGAAGACCAACAAGTGAGCTTTGGCATGAAACTTTTGTGCACAAGTTGGCAAAGTTAGGATGATTTGTTCAATTTTTTTTTAGCTACAATCATATTTTGTTATTCAAATATCCAAGGCCAGGTCACCAATATTAAAGAAAATCACTAAGATTTTAGAGCATTTTAGTATCCATTGAGATGGATGTCATTGTACAAATGCAACGTATCATTACTATTATTGCTGCACATTACAAATAATGTTTGTCTGGAATGCTTTCTGACACTCGTACAATCACTGATGTTCTCTGTAATGGGAAAAACAATTAGTTTTCAGACATTTTCCTTCCTGAGAGTGCTATATGCTAAATTACATCCCTCGTTCTTCAATGAAGACATTCTGTAAGACAATATTTCTGTTGCAAGACTTTCAGACAATAAGGGTGGATTCGCTCTTCTTGCTCATTGTCTACCATCATTGTTTTTAGAAGCTATAATCACACTGTAAGCATGTAGGTTTGAAAGCAGTCTCTGATGATTTTCCAAAGCCCCCGCTGTTGTCCTAGGGACTCAGATATGTGAAACTCAGCAAGGAGCCTCAGAAAATACTGGTGGCAGTGTGACCTGAGTGTCTTTCTAAAAGGCTGCCTCTAGCACAGACCAGGAATAAGGCCTGATGCAAGAATTATTTGGTAATTTTTGTTGTTGTTGTTACAGAAAAGGTCAGATTGGATATTTATTGTTGGCTTTTGAGCTTTAACAAAATATGTCTAACTATTTGGCTAGTCTCTGACAGTAAGAAATGCCAAGAGAATATTTTAAGAGAGAAAGCATGCACATAATTATGGAGGAAGAAACATGTGCTTGTTACCAAAAATCACTCAGTGTTTATCTGAAGTTTATCTGGAATCTAAATATCACAGAGGTTCAGAAATTTTCAGTACTGTTCTTTCTGATACCTGAAGTTGTCACCATTATAGGTCAGTTTACACATAAGGTAGCTCCCATCATAGAATCACAAGGTTGGAAACGACCTATAAGATCATCTAGTCCAACTGTCTCCTTATGTCATGGTTCTATGTTTTTTGTTTTTTGGGTTTCAGTATTCCACATCAAAACATCATGCAGTGTTAATGCCCCAAATCCAGCTACCTATCCCTGTACATTACAGAAGTCAAGGGATCTGGCCCTTCCGGGTGGGGGAGGCGCTCGCTTGCTGCCTTGCAGTGGGTGCTGGAGGGTGCTTTCCTAGCCGTTCCAAGCTTTTCAGGTTTGAATCGGTCCTGGGAACTCTCTCTCTCATCTTGTCTGATTTATTAATCTCAATTTCAATTAAATTGTATTATGTTTTGTTATCTTGTATTCCGGTATTATAGTAAAATAAGCTTTCCTCCATAGATTGTTGCCTCTGTTCTTTTCCTCCCTTCCTTCCTTCCCATTTTTGTGGGACTGGGGTGGGAGGGAAGGCAGAGGCCTGTTGCCCCTTGTCACAGACGTAGACTGATCTAGTCAACTCCGTGACACCTCATCACCATTGCCACCACTAGCACTAAACCATATCACGCAGCACGTTGTCCAGACGCCTCTTGAGGGATGGTGACTCTACCACCTCTCTGGGCAGCTATTCCAGTGCCTGACCACTCTCTGAGAAAAATAGTTCTTCCTTATGTCTAATGTAAGCCTCCTCTGATACAACTTGCAGCCATTTCCCCTCGTCCTGCTTGTTGCCCGGGAGAAGAGGCCAAATCGCTCTTGACCACAACCTCCCTTCAGGAAGCTGTAGAGTGACATTGCCTTTCTAGCTCAACTGAGAAGCCGAGAGATTGAAGGTGAAGATTTGTAAACTTCTGCTAGAGTTTCAATTAATTTTAGGGTTTAAATATGGGCTATAAAGCTGAACTGAACTTCTTTTCTAATCATGGGGCAAAATACACAGCCCAGCCCAGATTACAGTGTGTGAAGGTGAATTTGCAAGACTGTGTAGCACTTTCTTCGTATGAATAAAATGTAATAATTCTTTATCAGAGAAACAGCAGCCCAAATAACTTAAGAGTTCTGTATGTGGGGGAAATCAACAAAAACTTACTGAGAAAAGAAGAGCTGTTTATTCATTTGAACTTTCAACAGAATGTCCTGAAGGTATTTTCTACGTATACTAAGTTGACATAAAATTACTAATAGATACAAAATATATGTTTACCTTCAGATTCAGATGGTACCAGAAACAAGGAGAGGTTGTTACGTTCTGGAGAATCTTAAAGTAAAAGTAATACCAAACAAATAATATTATTTTTAGATGTGTTAAGTATACAGCATTTAGATCAAGTTTCAGATGTTCTATGTGTTATTTGCTGAATACTCTGAAATTTGCAGTTCCAGTATCCCTGATTAGCTGTTAGAGTTGCAGTTTTGTGTATAGCAGCTCTTTCAGTTAACCCAAATAAATACAGAAATGGTCATACCTTCACAGTAGAGATGAGTTTCTGGGATCAGGAGTTCTATGTTGTTTTTGTTGTCATCTACATAAAAGAATTGGTTCTTCCACACAAAGACAAAAGTAAAACCTAGTATCTATAGCCACATGATCATTTAGAGAATTGGAGAAATTGCTGTTACAACTAAATAAAGTGAAACAAAGCTGTAGGTCAAAATAAATTCAAAGGTAAAGCCTGATGGGCCTCACTGCTGAGTCCCTGCAAACTCAGCACAAAGCCTGAGGCCTGATACTGGCAATGGTGATTGGTTATTACAGGATAACATCATCAGTTACTTTCAGATACAGCATTCCTTTGTTTAAAACAATGTAACTTTCAAAAGATATTTCAGTATGTCATGTTGGACATAATGGAATTATGCTGGTAAAAGGGGAGTAGTTTTTCTATTAAAGCCCTAATCATACATGGTTAATTTGTGTTGAGTATCTTAGGCACTCTACAGCTGCCTATCCGACTTGCAGATTAAGCTGGTTATTCAGAATTGAGACAAATATTCAGGCCTTGTTTCTGCTTCAAAAAGCTTACTGTCTAAGTTTAGATACATGACATGGAAATGAGAAATGACAAGTGAACAAAAGAAACAGCAGGAGAGAGAGGGAGCACAAAAGGATAAAGTCTGCAGAATTACCATAGTTTCTCGAAGGCATGTTTCATCTCACCTAAATTTAGTTATCAAAGTTGTATGTCTAGTATCAGCAAATATAAAACTATTTCTACATGTGGTCAGTGGAGCTAACTGAATGCCTTCAGAAAATTATTTAATTTATAAATTTACTTTAAGATGGATGAATGACTTTCTGGATGTCACTATCTTTATCCTCAAACAATTGAAAAATCCTTGGCTTGTCCAACTCACCTAGCTTCCAGTTCGTACAGTTTTATTCTACAAAATGTAAGAAGACCTTTAGGCTAGCTAAGAAATGATGATAAAGTAACAAGGCAACGATAAGGAATTACTGTAGTGAAAGATTGTGCAGCCTCATTTTGGACTATAAGGCATTTTAGAAGTGTTTTAAAGAGTGACAGTGATTGATACCATTCTCCTCTCTTAATGCACTTAAATGTACCATACTCTCTGCCACAGCTCTTCTGTGGTGAGATTCTTCTTGCTTCAAAACATTGTTCAGCAAGGAAGCTGTCACGCAAGATCAGTTGTTAGCTTGAACAGATGAAAAGAGGAAAAAAGCCTCATGCTTCTAAATAGCAACGCAGACACTCTGTAAACTATTTCAATAAAAATAAATAAATAAATGCATAAATAAATAAATGCATCATTTTTGTTAATTATATTAAAATCTAGCAGTAAACAGCACCATAGCCTTGGCACAATGTGGATATTCAGATCTCACAGGCCTCAACAAGACTAAGTTTTCTGTACATCTAGCTGAATTTTCAAATCATACAATCATAGAATTTTTTCAGTTGGAAGGGGCCTTTGAAGGTTATCTAGTCAAACTCCCTGCAATGAACAGGATCAACAGTAGCTAGATAAGATTGTTTAGAACCCTGTCCAGCCTGACCTTGGTTGTCTCCTGAGACACAGCATCCACCACCTCTCTGGGCAACCAATGACTCACTAGCCTCATTTTTTAAAAAACATTTTTTTACATCCAGTCTAAATCTCTCTTTTAGTTTGAAACTGTGCCATCTTGTTCTATCACAATGGATCTTCCTAAAGAGACTGTCTCCTATCACCCCCTTTTAGATGCTGAAAGACCACTACCAAGTCTCCCTGGAGCTTTCCCTTCTTCAGGCTGAACAGTCCCAGTTCTCTCATCCTGTTCTCATAGGAGAAGTGGAGGGTCTTTTTTGTGGCCCTACTGTGGATGTGCTCTGCACGATCAAGTAGCCTGTAGCAGACATAAACCACAAGATTTACTTTATTGTCTCAGTCTCAGTCCCTCTTACCTATAGGCTTCTAGCTTGCACATGGCCATTTTTTTCTGGAACAGCTTTTCACACATCCTTTCTTGATGAGGAGGGCAGTGCTTTCTCCCCTCATTCCTTCCTCAAATATCCCTTTTGAATAGCTTGTAGCTGCAGATAGCCACACTTGTGTCATGGGAATCATCCCACAGGTTTTCAGTGGACATTATGATTTTCTAGGAGCATGGTAGCTTCCAGCTCCTGCTTATTTCCCAAGCTGTGTGGATTTGTGTAGAAGCATGTCAGCTGGGTAGCTGATTTCAGATGTTCCGCAGTGTTGCCAGCATATATTAGGCCAGTAGTATGAGATCCTCTGCTAGCACCCTGTACCTCTAACCAAGTTATGCTATCCCCCATGGGCAGGCTCTTATTACTCCATTGCTCCTTCAAAATCTGGTTTAAAGTTCTACAAATGAACCCTCATAGCTTTTTCCCAAGGACCCTCTTCCTTCTTTGAAAAAGGTGAAAACCTTCTGATGCTTGCAAGTCCTCCTACCATGTAGGCTATTCCACTGTCAGTGTTTGCAGTGGCACCAACCACAAAGTCAAGTATTTAAGATTGAATTCTTCCATTTTGTTAAACTCTAAACTCTATAGGAAGCAGAAAAGAGAACATGACCTGTGCCCTTGATTCCTTCAGATGTCCCAAGGCATTTTCAAAATTCCATTTTGACGGCCGATTAACAACATTTAGGTGCTCTGTCACCCTCCACACAGAATAGCAGCAATGGATCTATTGACTATACCAAAGTAGGTGGTTTCATGGTAACGTCCTTCACTCAAAATCCAGAGAGGCAGCAAATTTCACTAAAAGAGAGTCTCCACAGCATACTGGGCATTCACTTCCCTGCAGAGAGGAGTAATCTACAACTAATATCTATCTTTTCTTCTTTGAAGAAGTAGCCAGGGAAGATGTTCCCTGGGAGAAGGCTTTTCTGGTACAAATGGGCCATTATTGCTTACATATGAGCATTCTATGTCCAAAGTCTTGTATCTGTTGTACAGAGGCATCTGAGGAAAATGGAGTGGGCAAAGTAATGTTTTGTTTGCAGGCACAAGCATGGATATGCCTCTACCCACTTCTTTTTGATTTCGTGTATTCAGCCTGGAAGTGCGAGGATACAGCCCGCCTTCAGTCTTATGCTTTCTATCATGATTTATCCCCTTTAAGTGAGGATAGAACATGTTTTTCCTCAGCTCCTCCTCTTTTTTGGGATCCTTGAAATCTTTTAATGCATTTCATCATGTAGCTTCACCACAAGACTGATTGTTCACCTGCTTGCACCTCACACAGGCATTCTCACTTTTGCCACACAATGCCAGTGAAAGGCTCATGCACTCTGTGCATCTGGAGGCCTGAAAGGCTGTATGTTTGCCTGGGAGCTAAGTCTGGGTAGCTACAATCTTTCTGATGGGTGTAGACTTCTCTGTTGAGTGGATACCACAAGTAGAGTCTCTGTACTTGGAGGGTGAGAATCCTCATTAACCCCATTTCTGTCTCTCTTGGAGAGGTCTCCTGGATCAAGTTTCTGCTTTAGAGCTAATCCCCTCAAAGCCTACCTATTAATTTCTTTCATGCTAAATAGTATGGGTAGCATTGCCAGAAATTCAGAAAATTAAGATTGTGCATGTGATTGTGCTGAATCAAATCTGATTTCACAGGCAGATGAAGAGAAAGAATGTGACAGATGTCAAGAATGAAATTTTAATTGTACTCCTAGCCCATTTGTTAGAAGTAATTACTGACTTACTATATGGGAGAGTTCAACATTATATAAACATTTAAACATGGAAAAAAATTAATCTTGTTTTTGTCTGTTAGTCTGACAGATAACTTATGATTAGGAAGAAAAATATTACGAGCCTATTCAGAACATTTATCTTAGATGCCAAACTTAAATTCTGCAGCCCATAAAAAGCAGACATCAGACAAGTAATTCAGAATACTTGGCTAAAACATTTACTTCTTCCTATTGACCACATAAGAAGTGTGAACATTTCTATGGCCATGAATAATGTAAAGAAAGACAGCTAAGGCCTAGAAGTGTCTGAAGTAGAAGGTGAACTAAGTCTTCCCAGTGGGCACTACTACCCATTCAGAATGCAGAAGATTACATCTTTTCTGTGCTTATTGCATGCAAAAAAAACAGAGGTCTGGGACAGAAACTGAATCTAGACAGTAGGAATACAGTCCATGGTGACTTCAGAATGGAGGAATGTTTTTCAACATAAGTCTTTAGTCTGCGGCTAAACATCTTTCTTCTGTAAATGTCACCACTCTTTAGTCTTAAATACCACCTACACTGGCTGTAAAGATGAGTTTTAAAGTGGACAGATTTGATGTGTCTTTCTAAAATTGGGAGTTTTCTGTCATCTAAAGTACTTTTTTTTTTTTTTTTTCCTTTATAGTCAATAAAAAGTGTAAGCATAAAACACTATTTCACCAAGAGGTTTTAAGTATTGTATGTAGGTGAATTAAAAATAATTACTGGAAAATGCTTTACTTGTGTACTCAAATGAAGACCTGCCCCTTTTGTCCCTACTTAACTCATACACAGATATCTTCATAAGCATATACTATATGCACCAGCATTTACACACATCGTGACACTTCTCTCTATTTTTTTCTGTATTCATATGTGTGAACTTACAAGCATCCATGTCAGGAACTAAATCCAGAAATGTTCTGGACAAGAAGCAGCTTGAGGTCCACATCTCACATCAAGACTATATGAATTTAGAGATATTTGGTAAAACACTTATAAATTTTGTTGCATATATTCAACTCAGATTCATACGACGTAAGGATACTCAGCATATGGCCTACAGATAATTTAAAATGGAAAGAGCAAGATGTATCCTCTTCCTTTTTAGACATCCTAGAGAACATGAAAGAAAAGAAAGATGGAAGAAACATTGAAAAAGGAATGGAAATAACTGATTTATTGCTTGAGTGATACCTCTACAAAACTTGTGCAAAAGAACATATTTTTGGTAAGCCACAGGTAGCTTTAGTTTAACAGTTTTAAAATTAAAATATTCAAATATATTCTAATATGAAATAAATATTTCTTTTTATCCACTTTTTCTGAATCATCAAATCAAAATCTGAAACTAAGGAATCTTGAAATAATTTTATTTGCATAATTCTTCAAAGAAAAAATTCAAACATTTTATTTAAAAATATAAATCAAGAAAAAATATGTTCTAAAAAAAGATAAAAGAAATATTAAGTGAAGAGATGGCCACATAATTTACTGCTAGCAGACTGATTCCTTTTCCTAACATATGAACTGAAGAATTTCACCAAAGTTTAATATTCAGGCTTTCCAGTCACACTTGTATATTGATGACCGTCTCTTTACAGATAATGATTTGATCTCCTGGGTTTTCTTCAAATGTTATTAGTTTATCATATCTGTTCAGTGTGGATCAGAATTCTGCTCTTGAAAACTGCAATACCAATTTTCAAATCCTACAACACATTTTGCTCAATGATCTTTTTTCTCTTCATGAGTGTATAGACAAATTGTAATTTAAGTCCTGCAGAGAACAAAGTGCTGATATAGAGGGAATGCAAATACTGAGATTGAATATTTTTCACTTGAAAATACTTGTAAATCGACTTTAAACTTTAGAGTTGTAGTGAAGTTTCCTTAATGCATTTTGTCTTAATTCTAAACATGTTTTTACACTTGGATTTTCACTCTGACACATTAAGTCACTTTTCTAAATCGTGTACTACTAGAGGTTCTAGATTTGATCCATTCAGGGAGACAAAACCAAAAAATAATGCAAATTTTATTATTATTATTATTATTTTATTTTTTGCTATGGGTAGAGAGAAAAAAAAATTGAAATCTGGAAAAAGGTTTGGATTTTTTGTTCTATTCAAAGCTAGAATTGCTGCCCCATTTCTGTCTACTGACCTTTAGTTCTTTTCCTCTCTGTGACTTAAGTTTCTCGTTTATAGGACAGGAATAAGTGTAAGTATACTTCACTCTGGTTATAGAGCAGATGTAATTACAACTTAATGAAAACTGACAGAATTGCCAATTTCAGCTGCATATGACTTGAAAGGAGAACTAAAATTGTTAATTTCTCATCAAGGAAAAAATCTGGTTTAGATTGTTACGAGACATTTGAAACTTTACAATTGACTTTTATCATTTTTATGATATAGTATGGTTTGGAATGGTATTGTATGATGTGTTATGCAATATTAAAACACAAAATTGAAAGTAATTTCAGAAGAAAGAGACAAAAAAGAAAGAAATAGCTTATTTTAACAGTGTCAAAATGTAGTATTTTGAACTGTGAGAGCTTTTATTCTATTTTTCTTCAGAATAATATTATATTGAAGCTGACCCAATTTTGTAAAGTGTTTCATTTCTGTCTGAACTGTGCATTCCTGATGGGAATTCGGTTTTGTCAAAGCCTCTTTTACTTCCTTGAAAAGTGCTATGAAATCTAAGAGTGAAAAGTTCTGTATAAAACCCAAGAATTCCTGTAAAAGGGCTGATCCCAATTAGGCTAAGGAAGGATGACGGCTCAGATAACTTGCTCTTTTCCCTTTTTAGAGCTAAGTATCAACACATGCCTGTTTCTTGATCACTGAAGGAAGAATGCAAAGATCTGGTCTTGAATCATGTCTTGATACCAAAGAGGCTTGTGGGAAACATAAGAAAGGAATCCATGTGTACTCTGGCTGTTTCACGTCTGGACTTGAAAATATCCATGGTCAGATATTTTATAAAGAAGGATCATTCACTGCCACATTTCCTGTTGCAGGGTCATAACTTGGTCCTTCTTCTCATATGAACAACTCTGTTGTCATTCTTAAGAACACATTTCATGATCTTACCCATCAGAAGATTATATGGATTATTTATTTATTTGTTTATTTAGCCAGCCATTATTTTCAAGAAACATATTACAGTTTAATAAAAGTCTTCTCTAACAGTTTTGAACACAACTGAGTAATGGGTTCTCAAGCTTTTGAAGAGGGTTTGCTGACACATAGATAAATAGATAAACATGCACGCATGGAATTAAATGCAATTACAGAAAATTGTTTTATCAGGTTCATTTACTTAGAAAACCTGAATAAAATGTACCCAGATAAACAATTCTACATACAGATCAAGTCTTATGTATTGGAATGGTGAATGTTCCAAGATCTAAAAGCAGTTGAACCAGGTCATACACCAAACTGAAAGCTTGAAATAAAGATTGAAAGAGTAGAACTTTCTCGGTTTAAGTTGTATAAGAAATGTTTGCTTGTGATTGGAATAAAAAGTATTTGGATCAATATTTGAGTGAGAGCCTGGGTCATCTGCTGCAAAGCCATATCCTGCGTGTTTAAAGTATCACTTGGCTCTTCCAAAATAGGGTGTATACTCTATGAAGCCAAAGTGTGGCCTCACAGGGTGAACTGTCATGAAAAATCCAGTAGTTATGAATGAATGACACTAGCAAGGATAAAACACAAGGGATCTCAACCCTTCTGCTTCAGGTCTCGAATAGTTTAAGAAAGATGAAAGGTGTTCTCACCCCTTTTTCCCTGAAGTATAATACTGAACAACTGGTTCTTCAGGCTGCATGTCAGAATCTGTTGCTCTCAAGAATCAAATGCTGACCATCACTGACAAGAGGGCAATAGGAGAGTGGGACCCTTGGGTGCTAATTCTTGTTTACACACAACAATGTGTGCAGGCAGATGGATGCCTCAAAGCCGGGAAAAATATCAGTGTGGCTTCTTGTGAGAGCTAGAGGTTGAGACATGCAGATTCCTGTGCCTTTTGGCTAAATAAAGTTTTGTCATCCTCAGCCTTTGAAGTGATTAAATTTGTCCCAGTATCATTACAAAATGGAATTAACAGCAATTCATGGAGCCACAGTAGCCTGGGGGTGGTTTCAACAGATACGATGACACAGATCTAATAACAAGGGATAAGAATGACATGTCACAGTTATTTTTGGTGCTGCTGTTGATTTATGTCAACGCAACAGTTCATGGCAGCCATCATTCAGTTTTATGCTGATTTTCTGGCATATATTTCTGGATATGTAAATGTTACCAAGGCATTGGTATACACTTGTGGGTCATGAAGAGACATCCATTATATTGTGAAGGAAATAATGCATGGAAATTGGACATTAGAAGAAGGTTTCCGGCAACTAGGCTTCAAACAGGAAAAGTGAGGATAGAAAAGAATGACCAAAAAAAAAAAAAAAACCCTAAACACTTTTAAAAGAAAGGAAACCTATTTTAAAGAGACTGTAACATAATATTTCCAGCAAAGATATAACACCTGATGATTCTTGCACATGAGGAGGAACAACTGCAAGCATTAGTGCAGACTAGGGGATGACCAGCTGGAGATTAACTCTGTGAAGAAGGACCTAGGAGTCCTGGAGGACAACAGGTTGGCCATGAGCCAAAAGTGTGCCCTTGTGACCAGGAAGGAGTGCATTAAAAACGGTGTGGACAAAAGGTCAAGGGAGGTGATCCACCCCCTCTACTCTGCTCTTTTGAGGCCGCATTTAGAATACTGGGTCCAGTTCTAGACTTCCCAGTTCAAAAAAGAAAAGGAACTCTTAGAAAAAGTCCAGTGGAGAACCATAAAGATGATAAAGGGCCTGGAGCATCTCCTGAGGAAAGTCTGAGGAAAGGCTGAATAACCTGGGTTTGTTCAGCCAGGGGAAAAAAAAAAAAAAAAAAAAAGAAAGACTGAGAGGGGATCTGATAAATGTATATAGATATGTAAACGAAGGGGGGAGGCAAATGGATGAGGCCCAGGCTCTTCTTGGTGATGGGTAGAGACAGAACAAGGAGAAATGGCCTAGAAGGTAAACAAAGGAAGTTCTGTACTAACATGGAATAATACCGTAAGGGTGATGGAGCACTGGAACAGGCTGCCCAGAGAGGTTGTGGAGTCTCCTTCTATGGAGATATTCACAATCTGTCTAAATGTCTATTTGTGAAACCTATTGTAGTGTGCACGCTTTGACAGGGGGGTTTGACTCAGTGATCTCTTGAAGTCCCTTCCAATCCCTGTAATTCTGTGATTTTTACATGGTATGATAGTGATAAAACAAGGAGGAATGGTTTTAAACTAAAAGAGTGTTGATTTATATTACATGTTAGGAAGAAATGTTTTACTCTGACGGTGATAAGGTCCTTGAGCTGGCTACCCAGAGAGGTCGTGGATGCCCCATCTCTGGAAGCATTCTAAGCAGGTTGGATGGGATCTTGGACAGCCTGATCTGGTGATTGGCAACTCTGCCCATAGCAGACAGATTTAGAACTAAGTGATTTATAAGGTCACTTCTAACCTAAGCATACTGTGATTCTATGAGATATATCCCAACCTCTTTCAAGCATTTCTGAAACAATGTTCAGTTCAGGCTTTCATTTCTGAGATGATTCTCTCTGTTTGTGTTTTTCTGATTGATGTTCCAGACCCCTAAGATCTGTCAGGTTTAAGGTAAGTCACAGCAAAATATTTTCTGACACCATTCAAAACCAAGTTCGCCGTAATCCTTAAGTGAGCTTCATCTAATTTTTTGGCTTAGATAGAGACATGGTTTCATTTTCCTTACAGAAGGTAAACACATCAATTCATTACAAATACTAAAACAAAATAGTTTGTGTTGATATACAGTGCTACAGTTCCATGCTAGCTGGTGCCCATGCCAACAGACAGATAATATGTAAGCTGTGAAAAGTTTGGATTCTAAAGCTCCAGTTAAAATACATAAAATGATAACAATAACAAAATAAATGCATATGAAGATTAAATGGTATCTCAGTGTTTATCACTTTTCAAGAAGGTTTGCATTAGGACCCAGAAATATTATCAGTTCTTCCTATTGCCTCTTTTTGTATTCTGTTTTTCTTTTTCTTTGCTTTTTTTTCTTTCAGTCATCTGAAGGTAGATACTTTCCTTTTGTTATTCTCAAGTTTCAATATATCAGTAAGATGTACTGGAGGCAGGAAAAATCTATGACATGTACCATGCCTTTTATACCATACTCTGAAGAATAAAACCAAGAGTGACTTTTGAAATATTGGAAGAATTTATCTTGTAGAAGATATTTTTCTTCAGCAACACAGTCTGAAAAACCCACCTCTCTGACAAGAATTAAATTTATGCTGAGTAAAATTAAGTGAAATGATTGGAAGTTGGCTGAGAAATAGAATTGAAGACTTGAGAATTAAAACTGTTCCTTACCACAGGGAAAACCCAAAATATTTTATTTATTTATTTGTTATAATTCTATTCAGGGAATCAGTTATGTGTGTATTACTTTCAACAAAATTTCACATTTTTCAGAATTTTTTCCCCCCAAAGAAAAACAGAAACATTGAGTAGAAATTCATCCATAAAAAGTAAAATATTTTCACTGTGTGACTTAGAGAGCACAGATAGTTGTGAAGCTCAAAAGGTAGTTTGATAGAAAATTTTCACAAGTTTTGTTTTCTTATACAAGTAACATGGTATTCTGCAGAAAGAGCTTCTGGATGGTTGTCCATGATATACTGCTGTATCTACAGCTGCGCAAACATGTGCATATGTATGAAATGTCTATCCAAGGACATGTGATTCTGCACACAACAGCACTTAAGATCAATTACATACTGCATATTGAACTTTTCTCAGGTTGACTCTAAGTATGATAACAATACTGAGAAGAGCCCAAATGATTGTTTTTTGTTTGTTTGTTTGTTTTTGTTCACTGAGTTCTCATTATTAAAATGTGTTTTAGGATCTTTATCTTTACAGTTTGATCAATTATTCTGGTACATATCAGATGTTTCTTACTTAGATTCACTAAATATCTAAATGATGCCAATTTGAAATGTGTATATGTTAAGATTCATCTTTATTTGCTTCCTCTATATCATTTAACAACTTTTTTTTACAAACTTCTCCACCTCAGCTCTGAATTTAAACAAAGTCAGGCAAGTGATTCAAAAACACAGCAGCTTTAAGATTCTTCCTGAGACCCTATGTAACCTCTCAACTCCAGTGTTATAATTGTCTGAGCACTTACAGATTTTTTTCTTTGCAGCTTTCTTGCACTGACATAAAGGTTGACAAGTCTGGTTATATGATGGCTATTATTTCAAGTAGTTTCTAAACAATATCAATTTTGTGCCCTTCTGTTTTCAATAAAATTATAGGTTTCTTTATTTTTTATGAAACAATGGCACTCAGCTCCTATGCTGTGTTTCTGGGGTAAATTTCCAATGAGACTGTCATGACTTGGTATTAATGCTATTATTGTTGATGTCACTGTAAGCACTGGTAAGCATTATGCTGAGATTTCCATTCATGGTGTCACTTGTGAGGACAGAGTTATAAACACAGTCTTGCTATTTAGTGTGCCTGTGTATACAAATCAAGCAACCAAATAAATAGAAATAAATATACAGATAAAATGAAATAAATAAGATGCTAAATCAAAATACATTCAGATAAACAAAAGCAATTTTGTTTATCTGAATGTAAATTCAGATAAAAATTCACAGAAATACATTGGTGAGAGATCAGTAAGTGTGAACAAGAAGTTGATGAATGCTCTTTACCTTTGTAGGGCTGACAATTGAAATGACCTTCTAGGTTTCTGCTGGACAATCAGGTCCTGCAAATAGCAGACATTCCCTGCAAAAATCCAACACATGTACGGTTTCACTTAGTGTTTGTATGTTCCATTCCTATGCAGTCAGGAATGGAAAAGGCCTGTCCGGATTTCAAAGCTGTATAAGGCACAAATAAACTTTAAAGGGCTTTCTTTATCCCTTTTTCTTCCTACTTTAACATATTGAACGTTTCTGTGCTTTAGTTTCTTACAAACAAATCAAATCAAAACTTACGCGTTTTATTTTTCACATCCTTTAGTATCTTTAAAACAAACAAACAAACAAACAAAAGCAACAAACAAACAACAGAAAAAAAGAAAAAAACACACAAAAAAATGAGCTGATGACTATAGGGTAGAAAATATTGACCCCACTACAATAAGTCTGAAAATAATTAAACTGAAGAAAGAAGGGATAACTATGGTGGTGACAGACATGATGTTTTACATGACCTCAGGAACTTTGTTCTGGCTCATCATTGCTGAAAACATTGCCTTTTCGGTCAGAACTCTCTTTCTAGCCCTTATTTTATATTCTGAATATCCCCAAAGCCTCTTACTGAAATTCCTTAATATTCTTCTGTCCTGTAGTAAAAACTGACCGTCTCCCAACAAAATTAAATTTCTCACTGAGGTCTCAGTGGTTTTCTGTTGGATTTCATTAAAGATGTGCTAAAGCTAAATTTCTTCTAGGGAAGAATGAAGAACCATTAGTAAGCAATCCTAAGGAAAAACAAATAAATTAAAAATAAAAATAAAAATAAAAAATAAAAATAAAAATAAAAATAAAAATAAAAATAAAAATAAAAATAAAAAGTAACTGAATTTACACATCTATAACTCATAAAGTAAAATAAAATTAAGAAAGTATTAATGCCACTCACGCAGGATTTTGGAGAACTACCTACAGATTTTGCCTCATTTTTTCCAAGAAAGATAAATGTTGAATTGGACAAATTATTTGAGAAGGCCCAAGAATGACATAGGCAAATGACAACTTATTTTATAAAAATAATTTGTCTTGTTTAGGTCAACAATATGAAGGAAGAGAGGAAATTAATTGTTCTCCATTAAAGAAATAAACACTTTCATAGTTGTTCACTCAGCTTACTACTATTATTACTAATTTCCCGGTAAACTAAGTTTTAAAAGTTTAAAAAAATTGATTAATAAAAATACTTCTGCTGGAAGTGAAGGAAATTGATAAATATCAGAGAATTACTATTCTGGAAGAGTGTTCTAGACGGAACAGTGACCTAGGTAGTATGAGATTTCTTAGTTTTCTTTTTCTTGCTGACTTTTGTTTTAAGTTTAAACATGACCAGTGTGTAAATGGCATTAAATATAATTCAGCTTCCTATGACAACAGGGGAAACTATCTCATGATAAATTTCACTTCCTATCTTATGTGTTCCTCGTTATTATAGTGATACATAGCATTAAAACAAGCAAGAAAGCCAAGTATCTTTTTGATAGTTTGCATATATGCATACATATTATGAAGTCGCTGATACACTCAGAAATTTTGCAGGTATGACATATCTAAATACAACAATTAACGACACTGAAGATACCTTCCAGCTGATTAAACAACCTATATATAGAAGAACCTTGAGCTCATTCAGGCAAGCAAAATATCTCCTATGAATTTTATTTAGAGTTTATGCTCTAAATACTTGCTCTTGAACATAACTTAATAATTTATCTGAACAATAGATATGTCTACATGAGACTGTTTGGTACTGCAATCTTTTCTACCAAACGGTCATTGAGCAGCTTGCTCTAATGACTATAGTATAGATGTAGAATTCAAGGAGCCTATATTTTATTCTGTCATTCATTCAATGCGTGTTTTTTGAACAAATAACTCTCTTACAATCAGGACTTGGATTTTCTATTGAAAAATCTGTATGGCAGCTGCCGTATGGACCGAGTTACTATTTCCCTTGAGAAGTGCTGGTTTCTCTCCATTGTATGCATTAGGACAATAGACTGCTGGTCAGACTCACACTTCTAACTTTTAGCTGGGTTCTTCAGAAGGTACTAGAGGTAGTTGGGGATATATGAAAGCTTCTCTGAAAGTAGTGTCTTCTATTTCATAATGTTGGTCCATGATGTCAAGGGTGAATGTTGGTGGTTTGGCAGTAGAGGTTTCTTTCAAAAAAATATTCAAAATTACATTTTGTTGCTATATGACAGATTGAAGTAGAAGGGCAATCTGACAAAATGATGTCTGACATGGAAGTGTGTATGAAATAAATGTGTGTCACTTAATTCTTCCATTTATAAAAAAATGGCACCTACTGACACTCGTCGATGTTTGTTGTGTGCTTAAGGAGACCAAACAGTGGACATGAGCATAGTAAGACAGTGGGTTGTAAGTTTCATCAGTGGTGATAGCAACAGAGGGTTACCTCCAGTGGTGCAGACTTCTATGAGCACCACAGGCATGTTTCTCCCTGGCATAATGCATAGCTAATGGTGGTGAGTGTTGAAAAAAAAAGGTGTTTTGTAGCTGAAAATTTACTCTATCAGTGACCTTAGAGATCATGTAGTTCCAACTCTCCTTCTACGGCCAAAGTTGCCAACCACTAGTTTAGGCTGTCTAATATGTACTGCCTTCAATACCAAAGTATCTGAAAGTTTTTGTTGAATGGAAAAAGTGTAAGGCTGGTGACAAATTTAATTCCATTAGATAATATATTCCATGGGCAAAACCAGTCTTTCCACATGAGTTGCTCATTCTTGCAGACAAATATAGATACAAAAAAGAAGCAAATAAACAAAATCCTCCCAGCACTTAATTCTGCCTTAGTGTAGTTATGCAAGTTGCAACAACAACACCTGTACTTGGTCAGAGTCATACCCAAAGTTTAGGCAAAGTGAGATGCTTTCAAAGAACTCCCTTAACTCCAGAAAGAAAAGACCATTTTCTAGTTCAGACTTTAGTAGAAGATGGACAGAAAAATTGAGTTCCTAAAAATCTGGGTAGCAAGCTAAGAACAGCTGTTAGTCCCCGCTGGCAAAAGGAAAAGAAATTGTAACATCAAGAGAAATCTTCAGAAGTTGTATGTTTCTCAGTTCAATTCCATGAGTTTCCTTCCCTCACAAAATATGAAGATTTAGTTTATGATGGTAGTTGGTTCAAAAGCTGTAAGTTGAGAATGTGAAAGTTTAGGTGCCCTATATAGAGAAAGGGCTCGAGTCCTCTGCAATGATTGATGTTATTAACTTTAATTACTGTTATTAGTACTTGCACAACAAAGCAATTGGATGAATAAAATAAGTCCTACATGTGAAAAAAAGTGAAATTAAAATGCAGTACAGAAAATGCTGCAAGAAAATTGTTAACATTTCTTAACTTCTAACTGACCTAGCACATACTACAATAAATTGAAAAAAAACAGCAGCATGTCTGATAACCCTTCAGACTCTGACTTCTATATATACGTCATATATATAAATACGTACATGCATATCCATATTTCTTATGTGTGTCTCAATATTTGCATATATGTATGCATGCATGTGAGGGGGTACACATAGGAGAAAATATATATGTATTTAGAAAAGGACAGTTCTGCTTGGATTTGTTAAAAGATAAATGCTTTCAATTAAATAGCCAAACAATCATTACTGTCAAAAGTACAGACATGCAATAACCTTCAGGTATTACATCTTTACCTATAATTCCTCATCTTCTCTACTTAACTATTTCATTTTTTTTTTCTTTAGTGCTTTTTATCACTAATGTTTTAGAGGAAAAGGCAAAGGAATGGACCAAGTACTCACAGGGGCTTTGATTACTCTTACTAACATATGTACCTCAGAAGGTTATCCTCCAAATTTCACGTCATGGGAGGGGAATATAGGATGACATTGACAGGGTCAACAATGAAAACAAATTCAAATGTTCACTTTCTCCATCTGCTCTGGCAGTTGCTGCAAGGTATCAACAAGTCTAACACAAAAAACATGTCTATCTCTGCTAAGCCATTCTTGTCCTTCAGGCAAGCTTCTTCAGATTGGTGCAGTTGTTTCTTAAGTGACTTACAGGGTTTTGTTTGGTTTTTAAATCATGCTAAACACAACTCCATGACTTTCTATCTGGAGCAGGCCTGTGTTCAGCAAAAACAGTATACACAAAACTCAAGTTCTTTGCTCTCAGTTCATGCAGAATGCATTTTTTTTGGCACTTGTTACACAAATTCTTATAGATTAACATGCCTAGAAATTCTGGGAACCAGTAACTCAGACAGGTTTCTAAGAGATAAAAATGTTCCACTTCAGAAATGCAAGGTATTTTGAAGTGATAAATGAGTACTGACACTCATGATCATATTCAATTTAAATGATATTGTATACCTCATGTTTAATCTAATGACCTATTAGGCTTTCATATTTTCCATAATTTTGACCAGTTTCTCTTTGCTAATCCTCACAATGGCCTTTATTAAGGCTTATCTTAGAGAATAATATCTCTGTCACAGCTCATGTTTCCAATGTGTCTTTGTTAGTGCATTCAGTACAAATATCAGCACTTTATCTTTCCAAAATTTATTTGCCAAAATCTAGAGGAATTATTAGAGCAATGTTTCATTCATAGTCACTACTAGCCATGGGCAGTGCCAAGCAGCTCCCCTCTTGTCTTATCAACAAGTGGCAGAAGCCTTAGCATTGCACTCAGCATCAGCTGGTTCCACGGCAATAGCTGAACTGACAGCCCTGTGTGTGTCAGGTCCTCCAAGCCATAATAAGGCCTGACAGTTTTAGAACAGCACAAGCTTATGCTGGCTAAATATGTCAGAAACCTAAAAAGAAATTGCCACATAAAAAAAAAAAAAAAAAAAAAAAAAAAAAAAAAAAAAAAAAAAAAAAGGATAAAAAAAATGTATTAATAAAACTGTACTGTTAGAACTGACAGTGCCAGATGGGTTGAAAATCAGGACAGGGAGAGACAATGAATGAAAGTAGAGGGAAGCAGGTAAATGAGGATGATACAATGCCCATTAAAGCTAATTGGATCCTAGTCCATGGTGTGCTTGGCTTATTTAGTCCAACCTAGATCTCTTCCATAGGAAAGGTTCACACTGAGGAAAATCAAAGCCAGAAAACCAATTGTCCCCACTTGCAGTCCAACGATGAAGAGTCCGTTTATCATAGCTCACCCTTTCTCTGTGCATGATCATGACCATGTATTAATGCAAACCTACATATGAAAATCAATGTTTCCTACACATATAAACACTGCAGATCTGAATCAATCCCTCAAAGCCAAAGAGGGTTAAATATTTAAACAAGCTATGTATTGAAATGCATTTTTAATGCTATGAAGTCATTCTGATGAAAGATTACTCAAGAGCCTTCATTACTGAGTTTAGAGAGTAATGTGGTATTATTGGAACAGATGGCACAGCTGTGAACAGCCTCATACTCAGCCCTCCCTCACGGGGTAAATCCAAGTGCCACTCCTGTGCAAAGTCATCTGCTGTCAGCCAATGGATTGAATGGATGGATGGCTGCATCTAGCTTGCACATTCATATATGACAGCAAGGACAGCTAAAATCTTTTAAAAACCAGGCTCCTTAAAGTGAATGGTGTCTTCTGTAATCCCTTGTTTCCTATATAGAGTGAAAAGCAGGGAGAGGAAGAGGGAAGTAATGCTGTGAGCATTGAGAATGAACTTGCTGTGCTGCTCTTTGACTTAATTGCTAGGATTATGTGGTATCATTATGTCAACTGCAATTGTCTCAGTTAATTTCAAGCTAGTATCTTCCCTCTCCCTCCTTCCTCCCCCTTTTTTTTTTTTTTTCTCTCTTTCTTACTGGGTGAGTGGGTGTGTAGAGAGAGTGGAAAGGGGAGAAATATCTGGACATGTTCTGATGATTATTAATTAAACAAATAACAAAGGAAGAAACAGTTGAATGTGAAGTCAGAATCTGTGCTGTCACAGTCCAAGAAAAGTCCCCTCAGTAAGTTTGCAGATGTTTGCAGATGACACCAAGCTGGGAGGTGGTGTCGATCTGCCTGAGGGTAGAGAAGGATCTAGATAAACTGGATCACTGGGCTGAGGTGAATGGGATGAGGTTCAACAAGGCCAAGTGCGGGTCTTGCACTTTGGCCACAACAACCCTATGCAGCGTTATAGGCTTGGGGACGAGTGGCTGGGTGACTGTGAAGAGGAAAGAGACCTGAGGGTGTTGGTTGATGCTTGGTTGAACATGAGCCAACAGTGTGCCCAGGTGGCCAAGAGGGCCAACGGCATCCTGGCCTGCATTAGAAATGGTGTGGCCAGAAAGAGCAGGGAGGTGATCATCCCCCTCTACTCAGCACTGGTGAGGCTGCACCTCGAGTACTGTGTTCAGTTTTGGGCCCCTCACTACAAGAAAGACATTGAGGCCTTGGAGCGTGTCCAGAGAAGGACAACAAAACTGTTGAGGGGTCTGGAGCACAAGTCTTATGAAAAGTGGCTGAGGGAGCTGGAATTGTTTAGTTTGGAGAACAGGAGGCTCAGGGGAGACCTCATGGCACTCTACAACTTCCTGAAGGGAGTTTGTGGTGAAGAGGGGTTTGGCTTCTCCCAGGCAGCCAACAGGACCTAGGAAAATGGCTGCAAGTTGCACAAGAGGAGGTTTAGGTTAGATATAAGGAAGAACTTTCTCACAGAGAGCGGTCAGGCACTGGAATGGCCTCATGGGAGGTGGTGGAGTCACTGTCCCTGACAGTGTTCAAGAAGCGTCTGGATGAGAAGCTATGAGATATGGGTTAGTTTGTGGTAGAAATGGTGATGAGAAGATGACTGGACTAGATGACGTTACAGGGCGCTTCCAACCTTTTGATTCTATGATTCTATGATTCTAAGAAAGGATTAGCTGCATGTCTATTAACATTATCACAGCTGCAGGGAAGAATGGCCTCACACCACATGAGAGTACTTCTGGCGCTTTCCCTCATATTGAGTTTTCTGTTGGATACAGGCACAAAAAATGATTAAGGCACTGGCTCCTAGATTTATAATGTAGAGTCAGTGTCATCAAATTCACCACTGTTCATGTTCTTGATATTGTATGCGAAGAGACAGCACAAAACCTCAAAAACTCCTCCCTCCTGGTCTTGCACTATTATTTGTTTGTTTGCTATGGAATGTCTTCTAGTTTATACACGCACTGCTTTATCCACCCAGCAAATAGCCTGGGTTTTCTGAAAGAGTAATCTTAGAGATGCCTAATATCATTCAGTCACGCTGGATGGTATTTTGGAACAGAAGTCAGAATCCAGATTAAAGGATAAATATCTTTATGGAGCATCTGCAGGAGAACCATCAGTCTTGCAAACTGCAGGTGGTTGAGGAATCGACGAGGAGAGGGGTACTGCTGGACCTTATTCTCACTAATAGAGAAGGGCTTGTCAGGGAAGTAAAGGTCGGGGGCAGCTTGGGTTGTAGTGATCACGAGATGGTGGAGTTCAAGATCCTGAGTGGAAGAAGTAAAGCAGAAAGTAGGATTGCTACCCTGGACTTTAGGAGAGCCAACTTTGATCTCTTCAGGGACCTACTTGGAGCTATCCCGTGGGCTAGGGTTGAACGGGTCATTCGAGGGCTTGTACCAAACTCCATGGGCAATGATGGCAGAGTGCATAGGGAAGGAGTAGGGCAGGGGGATGCTGGGGATGCTGATGTTCTAGGGGAACCTAGATCCCTTATAAAGGTGGCGAGACGGATAGCCCGGCTGAAGTGCCTTTATACCAATGCACGCAGCCTGAGTAACAAGCAGGAGGAACTGGAAACTGTGATGCACTCGGAAAGTTATGACCTTGTTACTATCACAGAAACATGGTGGGATGACTCCCACAATTGGGATACTGCCATCGATGGCTATAGACTCTTTAGGAGAGATAGGCAAGGTAGGAAGGGTGGGGGAGTTGCTCTCTATGTCAGAGATTGGATAAACTGTGAGGAGCTCCCTACGAGAAGCAGTCAGGAACAGGTTGAGAGCCTGTGGGTTAGGATTAGAGATGGGACTAATATAGGTCAGCTGGTGTTAGGGGTATACTACAGACCACCTGATCAAGGGGAGGCTATTGACGAGGCTTTCTTGCTCCAGATGCGTGAGATGTCTGGCTCATGGGCTCTTGTCCTGGTGGGGGACTTCAACCATCCGGACATCTGCTGGGAAAACCACACGGCGAGCTGCAAGAGCTCCAGAAGGCTCTTGGAATCCATTGACGATAGCTTTCTGGTTCAGGTATTGGACAGACCGACCAGAGGTGAAGTTGCTGGACCTGCTGCTCGCCAACGCTGAGGAGATCATCAAAGGCATCAAGGTTGGAGGCTGCCTGGGCTCCAGCGACCACGCCCTGGTTGAGTTTGTGATCTCAAGCGATGTGGGCCTGGCAAAGAGCAGGACCAGGACACTGAACTTTAGAAGAGCAGACTTCAAGCTACTCAATGGATTGCTGGCCAAGATCCCCTGGCGCGCTGCCCTCAAAGACAAGGATGTTGAGGAGAGCTGGCTGCTCTTCAAGGATGCCCTCCTGGAAGCACAAGAGATCTCCATTCCTCTGAATAAGAAAGTGGGCAGACGAGGTAGGAAACCGGCATGGCTCAGCAAGGACCTGCTGAGAGAACTGAGGGCGAAGAAAGGGGTGTACAAGCTCTGGAAACAAGGCTGTGTCACCTGGGAAGAGTATAGGGATGCCGTCCAGACTTGCAGACGTGGGATCAGGGAAGCCAAGGCGCAGGCAGAACTGAACTTGGCAAGGGACGTGAAAAACAGTAAGAAAACCTTCTACAGGTACATTGGCCAGAAGAGACAGGCCAAAATGGGCTTTTTTGGTAAATTTACTTTGGTAAATTTAAAAGGAGAACTGGCTTCAACAGATGAAGAGAAAGCTGAGGTGCTGAATGAGTTCTTCACCTCGGTCTTCACTGGTGGCCCGGATTCTAGTCTTTTTCACGTCCCTGAGCCCTGCATCCCCAAACCTCTATGTGGGGACCAAGGAGGTAAATCCCTCCCCACTGTAAGGGCAGAGCAAGACCGACAGTGCCTCCTTAGACTGAATGAATACAAGTCTATGGGGCTAGATGGCGTGCATCCCAGGGTCCTGAAGGAGCTGGCTGAGGTGGTTGCTGAGCCACTCTCCATCATATTTGAGAAGTCGTGGCTGTCAGGTGAGGTCCTGGATGACTGGAGGAAGGGTCACGTCACTCCCATGTACAAGAAGGGGAGCAGGGAGGACCCGGGGAACTACAGGCCAGTGAGTCTCACCTCCATGCCTGGGAAGATCATGGAACAGATCCTCCTGGACAACATGCTCAATCACATAAAGAATGAGCATGTGATCCGATACAGCCAGCACAGCTTCACCAAAGGAAGGTCATGCCTAACTAATCTTGTGGCCTTCTATGATGGAGTGACGGCATTGGTGGACGAAGGGAAGGCGACCGATGTCATTTACCTGGACCTGAGCAAGGCCTTTGACATGGTCCCCCACCACATCCTCATCTCCAAATTGGAGGGAAGTGGATTTGATGGGTGGACGACCCGATGGATAAGCAATTGGTTGAAAGGCCGCAGACAGAGGGTGGTGGTCAATGGCTCTATGTCCAGGTGGAGGCCGGTAACAAGTGGTGTCCCCCAAGGGTCTGTCTTGGGACCGGTGCTCTTTAACATCTTTATTAATGACATCGATGAGGGAATTGAGTGCACCCTCAGCAAGTTTGCTGACGACACCAAGCTGAGTGGTGCGGTTGATACGGTGGAAGGAAGGGATGCCATTCAGAGGGACCTCGACAGGCTGGAGGGCTGGGTTCGGGTGAACCTAATGAGGTTCAACACGGCAAAGTGCAAGGTTTTGCATTTGGGCCGGAAGAACGCCAGGCACCCGTAGAGGCTGGGAGGAGTGGTCCTTGAGAGCAGCTCGGCAGAGAAGGACCTGGGGGTCCTGATGGACGAGAGACTTAATGTGAGCCAGCAGTGCGCTCTGGCAGCTCGAAAGGCAAATGGGATCCTGGGCTCCATCAGGAGAGGGGTGGTCAGCAGGGACAGGGAGGTGATTGTCCCTCTCTACTCGGCTCTTGTGAGGCCCCATCTGGAGTACTGTGTCCAGGTGTGGAGCCCTCAGTACAAGAAAGACATAGAGATTTTGGAAAGGGTCCAGAGGAGGGCGACTAAGATGATCAGGGGGCTGGAGCACCTCCCCTATGAGGACAGGCTGAGGGAGTTGGGCTTGTTCAGCCTGGAGAAGAGAAGGCTGCGGGGTGACCTCATTGCAGCCTATCAATACCTGAAAGGAACCTACACCCAGGAGGGGAGTAAACTCTTCAAAAGGGCTGACAATAGCAGGACTAGGGGAAATGGATCCAAGTTGAAGGAGGGAAGATTTAGGTTGGATGTTAGGGGGAAGTTCTTTACAAGGAGAGTGGTTAGGTCCTGGAACGGGCTGCCCAGGGAGGTTGTGGATGCCCCATCCTTGGACGTGTTCAAGGCCAGGTTGGACGGGGTCCTGGGCAACCTGATCTAAATGTGTATGTTTGGTGGCCCTGCTAGGCAGGGGGGTTGGAACTACATGATCCTTGAGGTCCTTTCCAACCCAGGTGATTCTGTGATTCTGTGATTCTAGAGTGTTAGACGGTAAGGGGGCCTGTGAGAGCTGGTCGGCATTTAAGCAGCTCTTCTTCCAAGCTCAGGATCAGTGCATCCCTGTGAGGAAGAAATCGGGAAAGGGTGGCAGGAGACCTGTGTGGATGAGCAAGGAGCTTGTGCGAAAACTCAAGGGAAAGAAGAAGGCCCATGAAATGTGGAAAAAGGGTCTGACCACTTGGGAAGAATACAGGAATATTGTCAGGACCTGCAGGGATGCGACGAGGAAGGCTAAAGCCCACCTGGAATTAAATCTGGTGAAAGGGATGAAGGATAATAAAAAAGGCTTTTTTAAGTACATTAACAGTAAAAGGAAGACTAGGGAGAATGTGGCTCCCCTGCTAAGTGATGGAGGTGTTCTGGTAACGGGGGATGCTGAGAAGGTGGAGATACTGAATGCCTTCTTTGCTTCTGTCTCCGGTGAAAAAGCTCCCTCTCGGGAATCTGAGACCCTGGAGATTAGTGAGAGGATCTGGGGAATGGAAGTCCTCCCTTCAGTCAGGGTAGAGGTGGTCTGAGAGCGCCTAGGCAACACCAATGTTCACTAATCCATGGGACCTGATGGGATGCATCCATAGGTGCTGGCAGATGCTGAAGTGCTTTCTGTTATCTTTGAGAGGTCTTGGAGGATGGGGGAGGTGCCTGAAGACTGGAGGATAGCCAATGTCACCCTGGTCTTCAAAAAGGGCAAGAAGGAAGATCCAGGCAATTATAGGCCAGTCAGGCTCACCTCTGTCCCTGGAAAGGTGATGGAACAGCTGGTGCTGGATGTCATCTCCAGACAACTGGAAGAAAAGGAGGTTATCAGGAGTAGTCAGCATGGGTTCACGAGGGGGAGGTCATGCTTGACCAACCTGGTAACCTTCTATGATGTTGTCACTGGCTGGGTGGATGGGGGGAGAGCAGTGGATGTAATCTACCTTGATTTCAGCAAGGCATTTGATACTGTCCCCCACGACATCCTTATAACAAAGCTGAGGAAGTGTGGGATAGATGAGTGGACAATGAGGTGGGTTGAAAACTGGCTGACTGGCAGAGCACAGAGGGTCGTCATTGGCGGTGCAGAGTCTGGCTGGAGGCCTGTAGTTACAGGTGTTCCTCAGGGTTTGGTGCTGGGTCCGGTCTTGTTCGACATCTTCATCAATGACTTTGATGAGGGGATAGTGGCCACCCTCAGCAAGTTTGCTGATGATACAAAGTTGGGAGGATTGGCTGACACGCCTGAAGGCCGTGCTGCCATTCAGCAAGACCTGGACAGGCTGGAGAGCTGGGCAGAAAAAAAACGGATGAGGTTTAACAAAAGCAAGTGTAGAGTCTTGCATCTGGGGAGGAATAATTCCATGCACCAGTACAGGTTGGGGGATGACCTGCTGGAGAGGATCTCTGTGGAGAAGGACCTGGGTGTCCTGGTGGATGACAGGTTGGCCATGAGCCAGCAGTGTGCCCTTGTGGCCAAGAGGGCCAATAGCATTCTGGGATGCATTAAAAAGAGCGTGTCCAGCAGGTCAAGGGAGGTGATCCTCCCCCTCTACTCTGCCCTGGTAAGGCCTCATCTGGAGTACTGCGTCCAGTTCTGGGCTCCCCAGTATAAAAAAGACAGGGATCTCTTGGAAAGAGTCCAGCGGAGGGCCACGAAGATGGTGAAGGGCCTGGAGCATTTCCCCTGTGAAGAAAGGCTGAGTGAACTGGGTCTGTTCAGCCTTGAGAAAAGAAGACTGAGAGGGGACCTGATCCAGGTCTATAAGTATCTAAGGTGTGGGGGGCAGAATGGCGATGACAGACTCTTTTCAGTGGTGAATGATGACAGGACAAGGGGAAGCGGCCGGAAACTGCAGCATAGGAAGTTCCGCACAAACGTGCGCAAGAACTTCTTTACAGTGAGGTGACGGAGCACTGGAACAGGCTGCCCGGGGAGGTGGTGGAGTCTCCTCCTCTGGAGATGTTCAAGACCTGCCTGGATGCCTACCTGTGCGACCTGCTGTAGGGAACCTGCTTTGGCAGGGGGGTTGGACTTGATGATCTCTGGAGGTCCCTTCCAACCCCTACAATTCTGTGGTTCTGTGAAACTACCAAAGTGTCCATCCAGAGATTTAATCATTTCTTATAAGCTGAAGTACTTACCTGAGGGACAAATATCCTACAGAATGTATATAATATGTTGATTTTAATTCCAAAACTAGATATAGAGGCTCAGAGCATTTAGTGACACCCATTATGTTCTTTAGTTCCTCCAGAACCTTTCTGACCTTAAAGATCTCACATTTTTTAAACAGGATTTCCACAGCTTTAGTTATCCTTCCCTTTCTGTTGCCAAGTCTTTGCTTGAGTAAAAGTGGTCAAGTCTGAATTCAATATTCTAGGGAAGATAACACAAATGCTGTATAACAGCATTAGCCCTTCTTTACCAATATTATAGACAACTACTTCACATCTATTAGGTCTGCATTTGTTTTTTTCCATACTCACATGGATTCAAAATCAAGCTATAATCAAATAAGACAAGCAAGTCTTTCTTTTCCTTCGGACTTAACCAGATAAATAAATTCACAGCTTTCTGTAAAGTTGCATTTTCTTAATCTTCAGAGAGCAATCTTTTATCCAATGTTTTTTTTTTTTTTTTTTTTTTTTCCTATTTTTTTAATTTCTAAAGCTGTTCTCTTTTTCTCTTTTTCTCTTTTTCTCTTTTTCTCTTTTTCTCTTTTT
>NW_024962253.1:3086952-3109553 GCF_019238085.1 Lagopus leucura
TCTTTTTCTCTTTTTCTCTTTTTCTCTTTTTCTCTTTTTCTCTTTTTTTCTCTTTTTCTCTTCTTCTCATTTTCTCTTTTTCTCTTTTTCTTTTCCCTTCCCCCATTCCCCATCCACCTCCCCTTTCCCCCATTCCCCATTATCCTTCCCCCTCCCCCTCTTCCCCTTCTCCCTTCTTCCACCCCTTCCCTTCCCCCTTCTATTCCTCATTCCATTCCTCCTTCCGTTTCTTCTTCCCTTCCCCCTTCTCTTTTCCCTTCTCTTCCTCCTTCCCTTCCTCTTTAGCTTCCCCTTTAGCTTCCCCCTTCCCTTCTTCTCTTTCTTACCCTTTTTTTTTTTTTTTTGGGGGGGGGGGTGTTTTTTTTTTTTTTTTTTTTGGTTTTTTTTTACACTTTGTTTTGATTTGAACTGCTAGGCAGGCATGGCAACAATTTTAGAGGGTGACTCTTTGCTAAAAGAACTCTCTATTAACAGAGTAGGATATTGTTGGGAATTAAAGCTTTCTGTGAACTGAAGGGTCTTTGCAAAGCCAAGCAACTCTCAAAAATTACATATTCAATCTATCTTCACATACACTGTTATTTTGCCTCATACTTCACTGAATCAGAGAATATCCCAAGTTGGAAGAGACCCACAAGGATTGAGTCCTCTTTCTGGCTTAGCATAGGACTACCCAAAACTTAAATCATAGTACAAAGTTAATTGTCCAAATGTTTCTTGAACTCTGGCAGCTTGAGGCAGTGACCACTGCCCTGGGGAGCCTGTTCCATGCCCAGCATCCTCTTCTGAGATTACCTTTTCCTAATGTCCACTTTGACTCTCCCATGACATCGCTTCTTATGTTTCCCTGCATCCTGCCACTGTCACCGGAGAAGAGTTCAGTGTCTCCTCCACTGCACCCCCTTCACTGTGAAAATGATCAACCACAAAGACCATATCTCCATGGAAGGAAGACTTGAGTGGGATTGAGTAATTGTCCCAGCTGAATGGCTGTCAGCTAAATTTGACCCCGAAATCTCCTCAGTGTAATAACTTAATACTTTGGAAAGATACATTTAAGCTTGTCTACTACACTGTATTAATGCAGTTTTACAGCTTTTGTACCCATAAAGATTTATGTCATAAGGTTTGTGTGGGAGTTCCATCCACAGAGACATGCCCACACATTTATAAAAATGCTTCCAACAAATCTTAATTTCCAGAAGTGCTTTCTTTAGATTTTCTCTTTATTTATGTGGATTTCATTCCATTCTCAAGACTGAAAGCATTAATATAAAGAAGACTGCAAAATTCCAAACACCTTTTTGTTTG
Organism: Lagopus leucura; assembly: GCF_019238085.1. Classification (NCBI taxonomy): domain Eukaryota; kingdom Metazoa; phylum Chordata; class Aves; order Galliformes; family Phasianidae; genus Lagopus; species Lagopus leucura. The sequence goes on from NW_024962253.1 coordinate 3,088,264, forward strand.
GAAACGCAAAGGAGGCTTACTCTATTATCTGGGATAGAGGATGATCAGTGCTAATTAACAGTTTGAAATGCAAGGTAAATATCAGCGTTAAAATGCAAGATGTCCCTTAAAAATAACTACTGTAATGGTAACATTATTTTCTCTAAAATAAAATAAAACAAAACAAAAACAGTCTTTCCTTTTACAGAACTATTTATTTACCATTTATCTATTTATCTATCTATTAATCTATTTATGTACTGAGAGTCATTTTGTATACTTCCATGTCATAGAAACCAATTAATATTTGATACTGTTCTGTCAGCTGATGTTCAAGCTAACCAAAATCTGCAGAAAGAGTTGGGCAGCACCACAGACACAGAAGAGATAAACACAGAAATGCTAAATTGTGTGATTATACATATTTATCTAAGTAGGAAGGAGCTTCAAGAAAAACTAATTTTCCTAATGATTACTGAGGGAGATAGTCAGACATACACCTCCCCTCTAGATGCACACAATAATTGACCTATAAGCCACCTCACCTAAGCTTATTATTCCTGCATGTGATATCAGCAGTATCTTGCTAAACTGGAGAATATTTGCCTGCAGAGTAAGTAATAGAGGAGCAGACTCTAGCCTTTAAAATAGCAGTGGTGTCCCTGCTCACAGCATGGTGGTCTGAGCAGTTACAGGCCTGCAATAGAGAGAGATAATTTTGAAATCAAAAAGTGCTACAGATTTGCAATAACAGCACATGGCAGTTTGCATTTATCTTCTGAGTATATTCTGGCTATACACCCAAAAAGCCTATGAACAACAGCTATCAAGGACAGGTATTTGAACTTTATTAAGGAAGACAGAGTTATTAAACTGGAAGTGCCTTAATGTACTACAATTTCAGCTGTGGCTCTCTGTGGAATGAGCACAACTGTCTTGCAGAGGGAGGTGACTAGTTATTTTTGATTCAGAAGGGCATTTCTATTTAAAGCTCATATAGTTACAAATCAGTGCTTCAAAAGTATGCATAAGATTTTTTTGTTATACAATACCAGATTTTTAAAACACAGTGATCAATTATCTACATCTCTCTGATTGCCAGTGACAAAACCATCCCTTTCCTCTTCACTATTTTAAGTATAATTTTCATAAAAAAAAGAAAAAACCTAAAAATCCAAACTTTAAGCCCCCTTTATGTTCTTCCACACTTCATCCTTCCCTATTAATTTCCTATTTTCTTCTTTTCATATCTCCTGTAAAAGAAAATTCACTATTGAGGGCTGTTTTTTTTTGTTGTTGTTTGATTGCTTTTTTTTTTTTTCTTTTTCCCCCTAATCAATGACTTTCAGGTGCTAGAACCTTGAAGCAATACTTTTGGCACATGGGGCAAACAGATGTTTTTTCAAGTGAGGCCTTGAGTAATTCTAAGAAAACATTCCTGCAGGTGAAGGTAAAAAGTGTCTCTTGTGTTAGAAAAAGATTATCTGCAACAGTGGTGCTTAACCTTGGAGAACTGGAGTGCCACTTCATCACTGAATACAGCCACAAACTAATTATCCTTCTACAATATTATACTGTTGCATCATTTTAAAGTCACTATCAGAACTATTGTATGGTGATTTAATATGTCATTAGACACAGGATGAAAAATCCACAGGGAGAAGAACAATAACACTGGTTTTATCCAAAGTACTTACTCAGCAAGCGTAGTAAGACTACATTTTGCATTTTGAATTTCCAAGACCTTCCCTGTCTTTTCTCAGGAGCCTTCTTATAACTACTTTTAAGTTTTTGGAAAGTTTATGTAGACTTGCATTTGTTCCAGAATGGATATATTTTTATCCTGATGTCTTTTTTTCATGCTGCATCAGATAAATGCATGCCTTCTTTCTTTCCTAAGGCACTCATGAAGTGTCACTAAGTGTGACCACTTGCATGGTCACATCATGTTATGCTGAATAAGTCCACTTCTCCACAATGTCAGTGAACCCTCTGCCAATTTCAATTAAATTTGACAGAAAATCATAAATTTATAAAAGTGCTTGGGTTGGAAGACACTTCAAAGATTATCTGATTCCAAACATGCTGCTGTAGACAGGGTTTCCATCCATCAGATCAGGCTTCTCAAGGCCATTTCCAATCTGGCTCTGAATACCTCCAGGGATGGGGCATGCACAGCTTCTCTGGGCAAACTATTTCAGTGCCTCACCACCCTCTGAGTAAACTATTTCTTCCTCATCTAACATAAATTGCCTCTCTTTTGGCTTAAAGCCACTGCCCCTTGTTCTATCAGTATTAAACAGTGTAAAAAATTCAGTTTCTCTCCTGTTATAAGCTCCATTCAAGTACTGGAAGGCTGTAACGAGGTTTCCCTGAAGCCTTCACTTCACCAAGATAATGAAGCTAAAATCTCTCAGCCTTTCAATACAGGAAAGGTGCTCCAGCCCTTTGATAATCTTTGTGGCCCTTCCCTGGACCCATGACAAAATGTCTGGAAGTCAGAGTGATAATTCAAATCCTACAAATATCACAAGGAAAGACAAAAAGCATAAAATATTAATTGTTATTAATAGTTACTAAGAAAAGGAAATTGTCTTAAAACACCATTTCTGGAACAGATCCTCCAATTATGGCAACTCATAGCATTCCTTAGTATGGAAGGGAGGTGTAGTAGATCAGACAAGAAATACTGTGGAGGTTTTGATCTGATGTTAAATCCCTGCTATACAACTATATAAGTTTTTAAATTGTTAACGTGTTGCAACTTTTAGGATGAAACAGTGTAAAACAAGGAGATATTATCTGTGGCTGAAATTTCAGTTAATGAGCCATGTGAAAAATCATGAGTAATTGGACTAATTTGATTAGTCTCTATCTGAGCTAAGGCTGGTAGAAAACTGAATTTTTGGACATAATGGATGTAATCACTACAGTATCAGGCCTTTTTGTGACACATGCCACTGTCTTGAATATGCAACCTCAGAGAAATGATTTCTGATGTAAAGTGAGATCATTGTAATAACACTGGATAATATAGACTACAGAAATCAACTAAATCAGTACTCATTTAAAATAGGTGATATGTTATGGGTAAGAGAAACAAGCAGAAACTCCCAGTTTTTCACCTAGTTCTTATGAAGGAACATATGTAACAAGCAAGAAGAGTTGCAGGCCTACAGGGCTATGAAGTCTTTGGCATCATTGAGATGTGGTGGGATGTCTCTCACTACTGAAATGGAGGAATAGACAGGTGTCACCTGATTAGATAAGACAGGCAAGGGAGAAAGGGTTGTTGCCCTCTACATCAATGACCGTAGAGCATCACCTGTGGATGGATGAAAAGCTGACAGTGAGATTATGGGTTAAGGTTAAAGGGAAGGCAGAGGAGGAGACATTGAATGGGGTTCTGCCCCAAACCCTCCAAATAGGAAGGCTAAGTGGATGTGACCCTCTATGAACAAACAGAAGCAGCTTCATGTTCACAGAACATGGTCCTCATGAGGAATTTCAATCATCCTGGCATTTGTTGGAAGGACAACATAGCAGAGCACGAGCAACCAAAGTGTTTCCTGGAATGTGTTGACAATAATTTCCACTTCCAAGTGGTACAGGAATATATGAGAAAAGGTGTTATGCTAGACTTTGCCTTCAATAATGAGGAGGGGCTATTGAATAACATGAAGCTCAAAGGTATCCTGCAGTGACTACAACATGTTGGAGATCAAGGTGCTTAAGTTTGCAGAGAGGGTGCTTAGCAAGCTTGCTACTCTGGACTTCAGGAGAGAAGACTTCAACCTCTTCAGGGAACTGCCTGACAGGATGACACTGGACAAAGCCCTGGAGGAAAGGGAGCCTAAGAAAGCTCGTCAGTAATTGTAAGATATTATTCTGTTGTCAACAGATTCCTCGTGAAGCAGAACAGAGGTTTCTGGCAGCAGATTCCTCATGAAGAAGAACATAGGATTCCTGACCATCAGATTCGTCATGAGGTGACACCTGCATGCTGTCAAACTCTCCTGTGCCTGCTGCCTGAGCACTGCTGCTTCCTTAAGGATTGGCTCTGCGACTTCCTCCACTACCTGCTTGCTTCCCAAGGCCAGCCACGCTGCTGCTCCTCGCCCCCCGCTGCATCTGCCTAGGACCTTCAAACGCCGTGCAACAGAACCGCTGCTGGATCCTGCTGGTGACTATCCCCGCTTTACGTAACTCTTGCTTCTTTCTCATCTTTTCTATCACCCTCCTTTCCTTCCCCATCTCCCTGATTAAGTTTTGTAATAAACTGGTCGGAACAACATATGAACCATTGTTTCTTAATCTCACACCGGGTATACAGATATTAAAAGAACCTCATCTCCCTCCTATAAATTGGAGCAAGACATTTTATTATTGGTGTAGTCGGCAGGATACCCACTGTGAGAGTGTTGTCATTCCAGATATAGCTTGAAACTTTTCTTTGTTCACCTCCTGGAGTTGCAAGGAGCAATAGTTTTGAAAATTTAGACATGAGTCCTTCTCCAGGAAGACCGCTCCATATTCTGAAACTGTACCTTTTATGTGTGTACCTACTGGGGATGTATTTTGATTATTTGCATATTGTTTAATACTGTGTGCCTCCTCAGGAAGACATCTCTACAGTTATGTTGTAAAAACTTGGGGCCTTTTATGTGTGTACCTCTAGGGGACGTATTTTGAATACTTGCGTTTTGTTTAATACGTGTGTGCCTCCTCGAGAAGACCTCTCTGGTTATCTGGTAACTGAAGTGAGAAACTTGAACCTTTTTGGTTTTTTGTGTGCGTCTCTTGGGAAAGTTAGGAAATGATATTTTGTTACTTAAACATGTGTGCCTCTCTAAGAAGTTTTATTTACTCTATTGAAACCTAGAAAATGTTGCTTTAGCTTCACATTTTTTGTGCTCCCCCCAAAGAAAGGGAGGAGTGACTGGAGCATTTGCATTTGTTTAGGTGTGGTGTATCTCCCTGGGAGGAGTGGTAAGGAGTAACTGAGCTTTTGAATACATGCACCTCCACCTCCCTTAGTGTAGGTCTTTCATTGTATTGAAAAAATGAGTGACAGCATTGCCACCATGAAAAGTGAAGATGTGTTATTTAACCTTTTAGAAAAGCATGGTGCTCGTCCCTCTTTATTGGGGTGGACTGGGCATGCCAAAATTGGCATAATTTGCAGAGTGTTTCGAACTCTTAATGTCCGAAGCATTAGTGTCTTACAGAACGAGGCTCGTACACGAGCTGGAAAAGGAAAGTCGTTTATTTGTGCCGTACTCGGGGCTGCTTTAAAAGCTGTCGTAGAGTTCCGAAATGAAAAGCATTCGGCAGAACTCCAAACCTTAGAAGCACTACAGGAATCTGTTAGAGTTACGCAAGAATTGGTAAACTCTGCAGAATCAAATAGTTAATATTGAGGAGCAATTAGAAAGAGAGAAACATAATTCGGCTTTGTTGCAGATGGCTTTCAAGGAAATGTTAACATGTAAGGATACTAGTGATACTGTCACACATAGTTTGCCTCAAGAAAAAACTTTTCCTCAGGAGGAGCGTCAAGAAATAAAGGAAAGACTAGACAAATTAGAAACCCCAATAGCCCCATTGTATCCCTTGATAAAAACAGAATATACCTTCGATAACAAGTAAGGATCTAGATCCTGAAATGAATTTTAAGGAAATTCCGTTCTCAGCCACCAAGTTAGCAAAGTTGAAAAAGGACTTTAGCCACTCTCCGAAGGAATCAGAGACAGAATACGTATGGACAGTGAGTCTCACTGGTGGTGACCAGATTCGGTTAACAGAAAAGGAAACAGAAGGTTATTGGGGAGCAGGAATATTTTTAACTAATGGTAACAGTCATGCTCCCTGGTCATTAATGCAAAGGGCTGCCTATCGGGCAGGTGGTCTCAACCCTTTAGAAAGGGGAGACCCTCTTGCCATTACTGGAACAACTGACCAATTAGTAGAGAGCGTTCAAAAGGCTGCTTGTCTCCAAATGATGTATGATAGAAAGTTGCAGCCACATCATGAATTGCCCATGATGATGCCTGTTGATCCTGAGAGGATGACCCCTTTAATTAGAGGGCTTCCGGAATCACTGAAACCCATAGGCATACAATTACAAGCAAGGATACAAGCTATGTCACAGGGAGAAAGAACCCAGGCAGTGTTAAAAGAAACTGTAACCTCCAACCATCTGCAGTCAGGATGCAAAGTACGGACGTGGGGGGAGGTAGCCCAAGAGTTAAATAACTATGGAAGAAAATATGGGATGGTGGTTTATTTTCCCAGTAAATCTGAGCCAAGAGGTGTAAGGCTTGCAGCAGCCAGTCTTGCCCCCAGGCCACGTAGCCCAAAGCTCAGTGGGTCTGGAAGGATCTCATTGCCAGTAAAAACTGGTAGGCGGAATATTTTTCATAAACGTAATGGACTTTGGACTCTGGGCTGGAAAAAGGGTATTCCATGAAATTTGATGGATGGATTGACAACAGATAGGTTAGAGAAATTAGTTAACTGGTGGCCAGAACAAAAGCTCTAGAATCTTGAGGAAAGCAAAATCCCAGGTCCTGGTGCCTCTATCAAGGAATCTGACCGGCTATCCAAGCCATTAGAAAACTAATGTCTCCACCCGTCCCAAATGAGCGGGGTGGGGGCGGTGAGGGGTAGATGCATTAGAAAGCTCACAACAAAGGGAAACACTTATCGTCTGGGCCAGCCTGTGTTGATTGGCTCAGCTAACCTGAGGCTGGTTTCCCTAACCTTAATGGAATACCTTAACAAATATCCTTGGCAGGCCAAGGACACCCCAAAGAAGGAATAAAAAATTAACACTTTCTGGATTGCTCCCTCATTTTTTAACCATATTAACAAAGCCCAAAAGGGCAAGTTGGTGTCTCATTTTATTTTTTCAGAATACTCTTATGGACCTTGACTGAACACAGAAAGGATTCTAATGTTTTGTGACAGAAATATTGAAAATTTGATCGTTAGAATATTGAATATACCTCTTGATTGCATTTTGTATTTTAGTTGCAAAAGTACTATGTTTTGTGTTGTTGTGGGTGGTAACATTGTATCTCTGTTTGTTATATTTATTTGTTATTGGTTATTGCCAAATGTTTCGTTGTCTCTTTTCACCTTCTACTTTTTATTCATCATGTAACATTCGTGTCACCACTCCTGAGGTATCACCGAGTGGTGTCTGTGGCAAGTTGATACTGTGTGCTGTTGCAACTCTTATGTTTGTTAACTGTATGATTCTGTGTTTTATAAAATGTGTTGTATCACCTATGTAGTTTGTAACCTCCTCTACTGATGGGGAAGTCAAGCACATCAGGACCCAGCCTGAGAAATCTTTTGTAATGATTATATTATATATTTGATTCCTTGACCCCTTCCCTCCTTTACCCTTATGCTTGCTATCCTTTTCTCACCATCGTGGATCATCTGTGTCCCATTTTAAAAAAAAACCTTTGAGTCATGGGGTGGTGTAAGAGATTATTCTGTTAATGTCTGTGTCTCAAAGCTTGCTGGGGACGCAGATGGACTTGTACAAGTCCAGGCAAGACCTGGGCAAAGGTTGTGAGATCCTTTATGTGGGGGACGCAGATGGACAAGGCCAGAAGCAAGGAGAGCGAGATGAGCTGCAGCTAAATAGCTGTGAAGTGCTCCTTTGTGTGGACTTATCTCAGGATGATAGCCATCTCAGGGGGTACTCAATGACTCTTGCTCAAGGCCCATCCTTGTCATGCCTGGAGGCTGGAGAACAAGGAGGATAAAAGAGGAACTAAAAACCATGAGGATAGGTTTTCTGGCAACAGATTCCTCATGAAGCAGAACAGAGGTTTCTGGCAGCAGATTCCTCATGAAGAAGATCAAGGATTCCTGACCATCAGATTCCTCTGCATGCTGTTGAACTCTCCTGTGCCTGCTGCCTGAGCACTGCTGCTTCCTCAAGGATTGGCTCTGCGACTTCCTCCACTACCTGCTTGCTGCCCAAGGCCGGCCACGCTGCTGCTCCTCGCCCCCCGCTGCATCTGCCTTGGACCTTCAAACGCCATGCAACAGGACCACTGCTGGATCCTGCTGGTGACTATCCCCGCTTTATGCAACTCTTGCTTCTTTCCCATCTTTTCTATCACCCTCCTTCCCTTCCCCATCTCCCTGATTAGGTTTTGTAATAATCTGGTCAGAACAACATATGAACCGTTGTTTTTTAATCTCACACCGGGTATACAGATATTAAAAGAACCTCATCTCCCTCCTATAAATTGGAGCAAGACACTCCCCCAGCATCCTGGTCACCAAAATGGAGAAAAATGGATTTGATGGATGGATCACTTGCTGGATAAGAAGTTGGCTGGATGGTTGCACTCAGAGATTTGTGATCAATGGCACAATGTCCAAGTACAGACCAATGACAAGTCCACAGTGCTATTTAATGTCTTCATGGGTTACATGGACAGTGGTATTGAGTGCACGCTTAGCAAGTTTGCAAAAGACACCAAACTGAGTTGTGCAGTTGACATACCAGTGGTAAGGGGCACCATCCAGAGGGTCTTGGACAGGCTTGAGAGGTGGGCCAATGCCAACCTCATGAAGTTCAGCAAGGTCAAGTGCAAGATTCTGCACAATAGTAGGGCAATCTGAGGTACAGATACAGGTTGGGTGAATTGTTTGAGTGCAGACCTGAGGAGACAAATCTGGGGGTGTTGGTTGATGAAAGAGTCAGCAGGAGCCAGCAACATACTCTTGCAGCCCAGAAGGTCAGCCACATACTGGGCCGCATCAAGAGATATGTGACTAGGAAAAATGGCTAAGATATGACAGGTGGGTGGAAAACAACTTTGCTCAGCAATAAGAAACTAAATTTTGTATGTCTAGCAACTAAGCAAAATTTTCTTTTGTTAGCAAACTTCTACTCACTGTGAGGACATTTAAATCAGGAGTCATTTCGGTTAACTCTAAGTGTTGGCTTAGCTATAGCTAAGCTATGAGCTAGCTTCTCTTTGTAATAAATGCAATGAGAACTGCTTGCCTGTGGAGCAAGATTCATCTCAACTGTCTTGGAGCCTGATGAGTCACCACTTGAGACACCTCTATGATAATGTAAACAGTCTTACACTTTGATAACAGATGGAAATGGTGATCAAAGTTAGATAATTATCTTATGACAAATTATAAATTAATTTATTCCTATTTACTTGTTTACCTAACTAGATCAAGCTCTTTGAGCCTAGAAATAAAAGCAGGTTTGTTTATCTATCTATCTGTCTGTCTATCTATCTATCTATCTATCTATTTATTTTTCTTCACTTAGTTTTATGGCTCTTCTCTGTTTTATTTCCAATTTATAGATCTTTTTAATGGTCTGTTGTATCTAAGTTAAATAAAGAAGTATTGCAACTGGCTTTGCGTAGTTTTCCTTTCGTGTATTCGTTGTTCATGCTAATCCTTTTGACCTCTATGATGAAGTTGTTTTCAGTATCACTCATTCCCACATCTATTTCCCTGCTTTCTATGCATAGTTTATGTTCTTGATTTTTAGAAACATAGCTTTGTATCTATAATGTGCATTTACACATATATATGTATATATTTTTGTGTATGCAGTGTTCACTTGCAAATGTTCTGTTTCAAAGAAAACATTAAGAAAACATGACCAGGGACAATGTTCCACTCAAAAGAACAATTTCTCTGAGGAAATCCTCGAATACATTTCACTTTGGGACCCTGCATACTTTGAAGTTAATGTTGACTTCATACTGTTCTCATTTCTTAACAAAAATGTTTCAATATCAATTTGGATCTTCAGAAATTTAAACCTTAAATCACCAGAACTGGTATCATAATTATTTGGTTGTACATTACAAAAAGATATTAAATTTCTGTAGACAATGTCTATTTGTATAAAGCAATTTTGTCTGATACTAGTTATATTACCTCCTTTTAAGTCTGTGTTAATTAAGTCTCATATTAGCCATTTTATTGTTTGCCTTAGGTTAACTTTAAACTGACATAAAGGACATTTATCAGGGTCATCCCATTTTCCTTTCTAAATATTTCTGTATCTTAATTTATTTTCCAGATCTTTGAGGCTTTTCTATGTCATAAGAGTCACTGTTATCTGTTAGATTTGAGAGAAAATATCACCAAGCAATTTTGAAACTCTCAAATGTAATTACTGGGATTTTGGGGGTCTCCTCCTGTACTTTATCTATAATTATTGTTGAAATGCAAAGTATTTCAGTTTTATCACCTAATGACCCGAAAACAAAATATGTCTTTTTCCCACCTACAAGACAGAAATTATTACCATTTTTTATTGTATTCATTATCATACATTTAACTTGTTATCAGAAAATTATTCAGCCTCCATATGATAAACATCACTGTTAAGATTCCTTCAGCTCATGACTTATTTTGATAACTGTTCTTTTCACTGGATACTAAAACTTTCTCAATGTTAATTATACAGCAGCTAGGACTTCTATATTTTTATACAATACTAAACATTAAAAATTATGAATATATAATATACATATAATTTTCCCATTTCCAGAGTTGTACCTAGTAGAAACTATTTCATTAGCCCAAGCAGACAGATAACATTTTTCTTGTTGTCCTTAAGTAATTTTTTTTTTAAATATCAGACGAAGAAATCTTCTAAAGTTGTCGAGAAAGTAAATAATCAACTGACATTGTTTAGTTTTATCAATGTGATGTTTAAAAAGATAAACAACCTGCATTATATTGTAGTTTGCTGACATCAGTAGACACTGATTTTTTTTTTTTCTTTCCTGAACATATTATTAAAATGTTTATTCATAATTGTTGGCAATTAGAATAAGCTTTTATTTTTATTAATTTATTCTTTTTTTTTTTTTTTTTTTTTTTTTTTAAAAAAAAAGTTTGGTGTCATTCTTTTTTCTCCCTTGTCCACTGTATAGTTCTTAAAAATGTTATAGCCACTCATTTTAAAATTCTTATCATGCCTTCCCATGAGGTTTCAGTAATACCAAGTAGGTCAAATTTATGCTCATAAATGAGCAATTCCAATTCCCTGTGTTTATTATCCAGACTCGAAGCAGTGGTGTACTGGCAATTAAATAATTTCTTCTCCTCACGTCCTTCGGTGTCTTGATTAATTTTGTTCTCAACATTCTGATTTTGTTCTAAGTATGTTTGTTCCTGTTTTTCACTTTCTTCTTATTCTCTCTTTTTTTTTTTTTTTTTTTTTTTTTTTAATTAGTTCAACACCTGTCTTACTACAATTATTTATAATTATTTCTTTGTACCAATTAGTGTTTAATCAGAATGTACTAATTGACCAAAACTAAAACTTTACATAAGAATATACAACTTTCAATTAAAATCTCACCTAAAAAGATTTTAATTCCCTGAATAATTCTAGTCAAAAGCACACGTCCTCCCAGCCTTCTCTTTTCCAGACCAAAGATCTCTTAGCCTTTTTTTGTAAGGGAGATGCTCCAGGTCTTTAGCCACTTTCGTGGCCCTTCACTGGACTCATTCTAGGAGATCCCTATCTTATTTGAATTGAGGATCCCTGAGCTGAACACAGTATTCCAGATATGGTCTCATGAGGTCAGAGTTGAGGAGGAGGATCACATCCCTTGACCTGCCTTTTTAATGCAACTCACGATACCATTGGCCTTCCTGAACACCAAGGCTGGCTCAAGGCCCATCTGTTGTCCACCAAGACACCCAGGTCTTTCTTTGCAGAGCTCTTCAACAGTTCATCTCCTAACCTGTGCTAAAGAGTGCAATTGTTCCTCTTCAGGTACAGAGCTCTACACTGTCTCTTGTTGAAATTAGTCATATTCCTCTCTGTTCACCTCTTCATTCTGTTCAGATTTATTTTGCTGAATGACAGCACAGTGTTATGGTATGTCAGATACTCTGCTTTGTATCAGTGGCAATCTTGCTGAAGGTGGACTATATCATTGATTTATATGTTAAACAAGACCTGAGCTTGTTTCATGGAGAACATTGCTAGCTATAAGCCTCCAACTACACTCTGTGTCTCTGATTACATCATCTGAAATTCTACCAGTCAGTCAATTCTCAATCCACCTCACTGTCCACTCACCTATCCAACACTTTGTAACTTTCATAACAAGGGTGTTGTAGGAGATGGCATAAATGCCTTGCAGAAGTGAAGGTACACAACAGCTACTGTTCTCTTCCCATCTAGTCGGATACTGATGATATCAGAAAGCTACTATGGTGGTGTGGTGTGATTTCCAATTAGTGAATCCATGCTGACTACTCCTGATAATGTCACTCTATTCCAACTACTTGGAAGAGGATATCAATAACAAATTTCTCCATCACCTTCCCAGAGCTGGAGGTGAGGCTGACTTAGTAGTTTCCCAGCTCCTCTTGCTTTTTTTGAAGACTGGAATGACATTGGCTACCCTCCAGTGCATCCATCATGGCCATTTAACCTGAGTCATAGCAATCCTCACAATCATTTCAATCTAGGGGACAAAAGGATTGAACACAGGCTTTCCAAGAAGGTCTTGGGAGTACAGTTGAATGACAAGCTGGACATAAGCCAACAGTGTGCCCTCACAGCCAAAAAGCCAATCGAATCTTGTTCTGCATCAAAATAAGTGTGGTCAGCAAGTTGAGGAGGTTGGTTAGACCTCACATAGAGTGCTGCATTCAGACGTGGAGTCCTCGGTAAAGGAGACATGGACCTGTTGGAGTGTTTCCAGAGGAGGGTCACAAAAATGAACCGTGGAATGGAACATCTCTCATATAAGGACAGACAGAGAGCTGGGGCTGATGAGCCTGGAGAAGGGAAGGCTCTGGGGTGACTGGATAACAGCCTTTCAGTATCTAAAGGGGAGCTTTAAGAAAGAAGAGGATAGAGTCTTTAATACATTCTGTTGTGATAAGACAAAAGAGATGGTTTCAAAGTAAAAGGGGGAGGTTTAGATTGGATATAAGGAAAAAGTATTTTACAGTAAGGGTAACTGCAATAGATTGCCCAGAGAGCTGGGGATGCCTCATTCCTGAAGACATTCAAGGTCAGACTGGACAGGGCTATAAGCAGCATGATCTCTCTGTAGTCACCCCTGTTCATTTCAGGGGAGTTGGACTAGATAACCCATGAAGGTCCCTTTCAACTCAAACAATTCTATGATTGTATGATACCATGATTTATGTGTGTTGAGTTTGTCTAGATGACCAGAACCTTCTTAACCAAGGGGAATTCTTCCTTTCTCCAGACTCTCCCTCTTCAGGGATTTTTGAGGGCCAATCTTAGCAGAAGGGCTTATTCAAGTGCCTTTGGATGGTGTCTCCTCCTTCTAATGGATACACTTAGTTATTTTAAATTGTTATAATCTTAAAAAGATGGCTTTTAAAATGATTCTCACTTTCAGGGGCTTTTTTAAGTGTTACTGTTTTCCAAGACAGAAACAATTTCCAAGAAAATTAGATAGGCAGTTCTCTGTTCTCTGGCCTTCTTTCACAGAATCACAGAATCACAGAATTGTAGGGGTGGAAGGGACCCCCAGAGATCACTGAGTCCAACCCCCTGCCAAAGCATGTTCCCTACACCAGGTTGCTCAAGTAGGCGTCCTGGCAGGTCTTGAACATCTCCAGAGAAGGAGACTCCACAACCTCCCTGGGCAGCCTGTGCCAGCGCTCCATCACTTCACCGTAAAGAAGCTCTTGCACACATTTGTGTGGAACTTCCTATGCTGCAGATAGGAATGTTTTCAAGATCCCCAAACGTGCTGTGTGACATTCCACAAGTATTTACTTTAGGGTGAATTTATATAATCAGAAACAGCTGACAGATCTTTGCACGCTAAACTTAGAATTTTCAGCAGCCTTTTATCCATGTCTCTAGTGCCCTGGTCGGTCCAGATCTCTTATATATGGAAATCTTTCCTTTCTAGAAAAGAAAAATCTAGATTTTGTTTGCCTAAGTGTTTTTACACTTTCTAGTTATTCATAAAATTAGAGAGATCTGATGATTTTGCCTTCCAGTGTAAAATCTTTTGTTATTGAATGCATTTAAAATGCAGAATTTTTTTTATGCTTTTAAGAAGAAAATTAATGATTCCAAGTCAGAACTAATATTTCACCACAAGGTAACACAGTATTATGCATAATGCTGACCCAAGGAAAAAAAAAAGTAATTAATCCTTTGTAAAATCTCATATTTCATTACTCATAAATTCCCTTTGCAATTGGTTTACTCAGTAACACTCAGTCATTGCCTCTATCCCTCTATTAACAGCAGATAATTAATTCTGAAAAGGTTTCAAAGATATGGACTGGTTAGATGATGTATTTGAAGGTGCATTGGTGAACAAATAAAAGGTAATTCTTTACAAGCACCAGAAATCAGTTCAATAGTCACAGACTAATGTACCTTTTCTTTGACCTGCCTATTTTGGTAACATCATGTTGATACTGATAACTTTTAGACCTTGCCAAATATTAGTTCATTAGGAAAGCTGAATATTACTTTTTCAGTGGAAAAACAACACAAAACAAAACAGAACAAAACAAAAATAACAACCTTGACACCTTTAAAACCTTTAAAATTAAAAATAAAAATGTTACAACATGATTTATCAGATTTTTTTTTTCTTTGACATTATTTGACAAAGAATTTACTTGGGAAACATATAGACTTACAAAGTGATATATCGACATTCACATGGAAATATTAGTCTTCATCCAAATCTTACTTGCTTATATAAGTCAAAATAAGTGTTTTCATTTGTTTTAATATTTTCCTAGTAATTCTTGTGACACTGTGACTCTGAAGATCTAATTAACAAAGGAAATTTGAAGGTCAAAAGATAACACATTCCATTTTTAATACCTGTTGAACTACTGAAAACCAGTAGTACATAAATAATTGAAAGGTTCCTCTTGTATAGTTATAGGCACATGTCATGAATGAAAACATCTTATTTCTTCATTAATACCAAAATTTTTATCTTCTTTATAGAAAATGCAGGTTTATTTATATCTAGACCAGTGCTACTATATACATTTATACACTAGAATGAAACAATCAAAACATTTCCACAAAAATACTATAGAGAGAATTAACTGAGGAATGTTTGGCTAAAACCCTCAGTCCATGAACCCTGAAGTGAAGTCTTGTTAACTTCATATTAAGTATAAGTATTAAAGCAGTGAGAGATGAATCAATTTTTCTCGTGTTACAGATAAAGGATGTAGCAAAACAGTGATTTGAAGAAGGTCATACAAGTGGTCTACCTGTCTTTCACTACCAAAACAAAATTTTCTAAATTCAGGTTTCAAGAGTAGATTATAAGTGGTGACATTTAGAGCATTCTAGACATTCTAGAAATGAACTATGACGTGTTTAGTAGTATATTTTTCAAATTCTTCTCTAGCTTCAGATATTCTTGAAAAACTTTGCAATAGCTGTCTGATCTGTGTCAGCCTAAAAAAGTAATAACCAGAAATAGCAAAACATTTCAGCTTAATATGTCATATTATCAAACCTTTTTAAACTTTATCAATTTATCAATTTATCTTTTTAAAATTTATCAGTTTATCTTTGATACAATCTAAAGAAAAATTATGTTTTGAGTTAGGAGAATATCTCATCACTTTCCATTGATTGAAGTCATGGTAGCATCCCTCAAAAAAAGCCTAAAACCAGCAGGATTTGAAGACAGTCTAGCTGCACTAAAGCAGCAATATGTTTCTTGAGTTACTTCTGGCTTGTAAACTACATCTTTTCAGTAAAATAAAAAAAAAAATGGAGCTGGAATAAGACTGGTTAAAGAAATTTGTACTATTGTGAAAGAGATGCTGCAAGAATAAAGAACACAAAGCACCTGTGTGAGGGAGGGGGAAAGAGGAAGTGTTTTTTGTCATGTACTAAAAACATTCAAAGCCTTGTGTATGTTTGGTATCATCCAAATGTAATTTGAGAAGCTCACTTCTAATCTAGTTTGAGCTCTGATGATAACGGCTTCAATTTATAAAATCAGAGCTTCTGCTGAGTGACTTTGCCTTCCCCTACATCAAAGGTAATTATTATTTTTATAGTTCAATTAGCAAGCATTACATATCTGTTTTTCTTGCAAAGATGGCGCCACCTAATTTAACAGTAACAAACTTATCCCTGATGTCCTCTCAGGATCATGATGTTATTGTAATAGACTCTTCTGGACCTATTGATTCTTGGAAGCAACTTTCATTCCAATTTACATCTTTCAACCCTTTTTTTTTAAAACTTGCACTAATAGGGCAATTTGCCAGATGTAGATCATAGCTTGCATTTTCTTAAAGAAATCTATACAGCATTTTGCACTACAAAAGTGTTTTGAATACCTGTTTTGTTTTACAAGCTAGAAAGAGTGAAAATGTCTTTTTTTGTTGTTTGTTTGTTGTGGTTTTCCTCTCCTCTCCTCTCCTCTCCTCTCCTCTCCTCTCCTCTCCTCTCCTCTTCTCTCCTCTCCTCTTTTTTTTTGGATGAAGATCCAAGAGAGCTTTCCTATCACATAACAACTATTTTTCAGAATCATTGTTCATATCCTGTCTCCCAATAAAACCAGTATTCCTTCTCCAAAAACAAAGCAAAAAAAGCATATATTTCCAGATATTTGACTTCACAAGTGAGCTTTCCAATAACTCACAGAGATGTACATCTTTCAGTCAGTGTTTACTGTGTGTTGGCATAGTTTCTCAAAACAGAGTAGTCTAAATTTCACTCTTATACTCTTTGAACTTGAATACAAGATACTTAGTTGCTTTATGGTCCCTAAAGAGGCAAATGCAAGACAAAAGCAATTGCAAAGGTGAGTCAAATTTTGGATGGATTAAAGCCATGTGTACTGAAAAGTGTCTTTCTCCTATGCCTGTGCAGACCAAGTTATCTGGATTAAATATATGACAACAAACCTTACGGAAAAGAATGATTGAGAACTCTTTTAATTACCTTGGTTATTATAACACTCATATGAAGCATGAATGTTTTTTTCTCCTTTATCTGATATAATCAGGACAATATTCTGACATTGATCTTTCACATCATAGTACTCCAACCATTTTATTATAATTTGGGTTCACTCATAGAGCTGAGCTTTGCCCATAAATTGCACTATCTGTGATGTTTTACCTAACAAAAACTTAATTGAAACAAGTACATTTTAGTGTGAAATTTATGATAAAAATGCCATGTTTTCTTTAAAAATTCTGTTTTAAATTGGACAGAGTAAAGGAACAAAAGACCAAAAACTTAAGTTCTGGGCATTTTTCTTAGGAGGCTATTCTTCAGTGTATGAGAGATAATTATAATTTATAGTTGCCATAGGTACTTGCGATCATGTTCTGCATTTTCCAGTCTCCACTAAATAGTTGGAAGTCCTGAAGAATATTGACAGACAGCTTCTGGGTTGCTGCAGAGAGTATTCTTTCATTTTTTCCCTAACAATTTATCCAAAGCTTCCTTCATACATCCTCTGTTATGATGCCTGTCAGAAATCGTGCTGTTGTCTGGGACACCTCCATCACATCACTTTTGCCTAAACGTTTAGGTTCTAGCTATATGTGCTTCAGTGAGACTTTGTCATGTTCCACTAAAGCAGGTTTGCATTGATTATGCAGAATTATCTCCTTGCATCATGGCTATTTGCCTCTGCACTCTAGGCCCTACAAGAGTGATTTATTACCTGCTGAACTGTTCATAGCAGAAACCTGTTTATCACTGTCACATGTGCAAGAAACAGATATGAGTATCTACATGATCAGCGTGCCTTTGTGCATTTGTGTGCACATGTGCGCATACGAGGGTATTTAACCTGGGGTTAGATGAAGGTACGTAATCTTATGAATGTTCCTGATTAACCCTGTCGTGTCCATTTTCAAATCTTTACCAATTACATCTCTAAAAAAAATTCTGCAAAAATTGTTTTTTGCAGAAATCTCTGTAGATCCTGAAGTAACTCTATTGATCTCTTTCAAGCTCCATCTGTATAAGGTCATTGAAGATGTTCTTAAAGACAATTAATCAAAACTTGAGTTAATTAAACATCCACAATGACACTAGAAACCTTCATAGGTGGAAGGATCCCGGAAAATAGGGGCATTTGAGTTTTGGAAAATATATTTGTCTAGAACTTCTCTGTGTTTCAGGTATGATAACTATGATTTTCCTTTTTAATGAAATAATAAAGAAAAACAATTAGGCAAATGTTTTTGGGAGGATTTATATTGCATTTGCTAATATGTATAGTGCTAACAGAATGAAAATAAAAGATTCTATCATGTTCAGTCAAACAGTGACCAACATCTCCAGGTCTGTTTCTTCCATATAGTCTTCCAGCCACTCAACCCCACGCCTGTAGCATTGCCCAAGGTTTTGTGGTCAAAGTGCAGGATCCAGCAAGTTTTATTCTGTTGAACTTCATCTCACTGGTATGAGCTCAGAGATCCGGCCTGTTCAGATCCCTCTGTAGGGCCCTCCTGCCCTCAGGCAGATCAACACCTCTACCCATTTTGGTGTCATCTGCAAACTTACTGAGGCTGCACTCAATTCCCTCACACAGGTCATTAATGGAAACTGAACAGGTACAGACTAAAACTTTCTTGAAGTCTGTAAATCAACTGGACACATTACAACATTAATTTATTTCGTAAATTTGTCTCCATGGTACACTTGGCAATGCCTTACAATCAATAAATAAATTAAATTTATTGTTGCTTGAACCATACAGCAGTTCAGACTGTCATACATAACAGTCAGACATAAATACAGAGGATTATTCTTTCCAAATCTGGAATAAATGCTGTACATAAATCTGGAGAAGGAAAGTGATTTAATTTTAATTGATTTAAACGTACAGGTTACCAAACTATATTGCCAAATTCTTATAGATCTAAGGGTGATTCCAAAAGTGACTAAAACTTGAATGTTCCATACAATGCACAACAACTTTTTTACAATAATGGTGATGGAGTGCTGGAACTAGTTGCCCAGAGAGGTTCTAGAATCTTCTTGAATATTCAAGGATTGTCTGGACAGCAACCCAGGCAACCTATCGTAGGGAACCAGCTTTTGCAGAGGTGTTTGACTCGATGATCTCTTGAAGTCCCTTCCAACTTCTGCAGTTCTGTGATTCTGTGATGAAATTAATTGAAATAATAGCATTCAATTTTCTGGAATTTGACCTAATAATTCAGCACCAACATGTAAGATCTTCTAAGAAAGGTCTGCACTTTGTAACTAGTACAGTAATATCCTGGACAATTTGAAAGCCAAGTAACATTCCTTTATTCATATTTTGTTTGCAGATCTGTGCAGTTCTCATGTGCTGAGCAATCAGTTCTTTAGATAACAATACAGGAATAAAGGTATTTGAAAACATTCATAAGGAGAATCTGCCATCATTAAATATCTAAGTTGAGCAGTTAGAATCTTTTCCTGGAGGTCTTCAAAGACATGTCAAATGACTGAAAATTAGGCACAAATTAGATGCTTAATTTATGCAGAGTAAGTTCCAACAGTTTATTACAGACAAATGAACCTCAGTGAATGGAATTTGCTGAGGCAGTGTGTACAGACTGGAACACAAAGGGTTCCAACTAAATATCAGGAAGCTCTATTTTGTTGTGTAAGAGGCTGAGATCTGACACGGTGTGCTCTGAGATGTTGAGTAGTCTCCTTCTTAGAAGGTCATCAAAAGCTGCAAGGGCATGGTTCTGGGCAACCTACGCTAGGCTTTCCTGCTAAAGCATAGTATTAAACTAAAAGATCTCTTCAGTTATTTTGTGATTCTATGATTCTATGTGAATTCTCACATTATCCTTTTTATCTGAACTGCTTATTTGTTCTTGGCAGGATCAGACTGGTTGCAGTTGCAACAGTTGTGCCTTTACTTAAGCATTAATATTAAATGGCTGAGAACTGATGATTTTTTGTGTAATTCTAAAATAATTAATTTTTCTTCAGCGAGCTTTTTTTTTTTTTTTTTTTTTTTTTTTCTTTAATTTTCAGAAGCATTTAAAGATAGAAATGTGTTTTCCATGCTACAGAGAGGGATATATCAAAATAAACAAACCATAAAAAATACCTTGAAATGATTTTTCTTTTCAAACAAACAAAGAAGCAAAACCCTTTATTGCATTATTTCCCTGATTAAATTTTACAAACATTTGGTGGCAAAACAAAATATTCATTGGGTAACACTCAAATCCTGATTCAGAGCTGTAATTTTTAATTTCCCCTTAATAGATATCTACACATGTCCTGGTTACTTTTGAAACCTAGCCATTGAGTCCAGTCCCAAAGACAGAATATAACCTACAAAGATATGGGTACTATCCAATGAGAAGGCTAAATAGCAAGTTCATTGAGCAACCAATTGGCTGTGTAGGCTGCAGAGTCTATGAAAAGGCATCTAATGCTATAATTCTATACTATCTGCAACATCAGTTCTCTGTTAGAAGATAATACAGGCCTTCTTGGAGATCCACTTTTTCTATATTAACAGTAAGCATCATATTACTAGGCATCTACAGTGGCTGAAATATATTTTCATGCCTAAACATCCAGTAAACTACTAAGAACTTGAAGACAGGACTAACTTGATTCTCACAGATGGCTGAATTCAGTGGTTTACTTTAGTATCCTCATTGTTTTTCAGGTCATGATGTGTTAGACTGACAACATCTCTTTTAAGAAATGTTGAAGGTTTCCAAACAGAGCTGTAGGTCAAACTGTGATCTTTGTAAAAACTCTTTATATGTGAATAGTAATTCTATGAGAGAAGAGATGGTCTTTGCTGACCATTGTACATTTTTACATTGTATAGCTTGTTTTCTGGTTCTGTTCTATGATTCTGACAGGAAGACCATGTTGGAGGACAAATACTAAATAATACTAAATAATAATAGTATTACTTTGTAACTTGTAGTGATTTCCTGACATAGAATAGGTATATCAACCACATTTCCTCTGAAAAAGTACTGCCTTTTCTGGGAGTAGATGGATGATTTTTCTTTGTTACATTCCTTCATTTTGCCTCCTTTCCTTTCCTTTCCTTTCCTTTCCTTTCCTTTCCTTTCCTTTCCTTTCCTTTCCTTTCCTTTCCTTTCCTTTCCTTTCCTTTCCTTTCCTTTCCTTTCCTTTCCTTTCCTTTCCTTTCCTTTCCTTTCCTTTCCTTTCCTTTCCTTTCCTTTCCTTTCCTTTCCTTTCCTTTCCTTTCCTTTCCTTTCCTTTCCTTTCCTTTCCTTTCCTTTCCTTTCCTTTCCTTTCCTTTCCTTTCCTTTCCTTT
>NW_024962253.1:3110501-3112133 GCF_019238085.1 Lagopus leucura
TTGTAGGAAAGGTGTGCATATGAATTCTCTGCTATATTAGGGGAACGGGCCAAAGTTACCTGCATATATATCAACAGTTAAATGACTAAAGTTCTCTAATTTAAAATGTTATTATATGGACTCTGGCCACAGACAGAAAGAAAAAACTCTGTTGATGTACTGTGGATATGGAGTTTTATAGCATTAGCAGATAGAGGGAGTGATATAAGGAGGCCATTAGTTACACTGGGAAGGGCAACCTTTTGCCAGTAATAGCTGTTGCTCTGGTAACACATACCACATGCCTTGAATCTATGATAAAAAATTTGTTGGATTCCAACATTTGGAGGTAGTGGATTTTAAAATGTCAGTAAATCAAATTATTAATATTCCAATATTAGCCAAGTATATTTAGGATGTTGCAGCTGTCTGAAGTTGAAAAAGTAAGCACAAAATGTGAAGAAGAATTAACGATGAAAGAATAATTTGAAAGAGAGTAAAAGCAAGATAACAATTTCCAGTAGGAATTTGGAGTAGACTGGAACTCCTTAATTATTTGTGTTTATGCACAATTTGTAAGGCATCCTCCCAAAAATATTTAATACACTATGCAAGAAAAGAATCACAGAATTACAGAATCACAGAATCACAGAATGGCCGGGGTTGGAAGGGACCTCAAGGACCATGAATCTCCAACCCCCCTGCCACATTCAGGGCCACCAGCCTTCACATTTAATACTAGACCAGGCTGCCCAGGGCCCCATCCAACCTGGCCTTGAACACCTCTAGGGATGAGGCATCCACAGCCTCTCTGGGCAGCCTGATCCAGCACAAAAGACAACACATAGAACAAGCCAAGTTAAATGTAATTTGAAGATTGTTATACATTTGTGCATGTTTTTGCACTAAAAAAAAAAAAAAAAAAAAAACAAAAAAAAAAAAAAAGAAAATTTGAGAAAAAATAAGAAACAAAACAGATCTAACTACACAATTTTCTTCTATATTACTAAATTTTACAGTAACCATGATCCAGATGTTGTCCACCTCAGGAAAAAAAAGAGAAAAGGAATGTTATTTAATTTGAAAGGAGTGAAGTTCTTCTGTATTTTATAGAGTAAACAAACAAATCAACAGTAGAGGTCAGTTTTGTAAAAGATTGCTTACCTCTGATCACTTCTTCACATTTAGGGAATTTGGGGCCATAAGAGAACTAAAAGGCAATCAAATAACTGCTCAGCATAAAAGCACAAACTAAACTCATCTTAGTATAAATTATTTCTGAAAGTTAAGTTTTGGGAGCCCATAGATAATTTTTTTCTAAAACAAAAAGCTAGTCCAATATTTGTGCAAAAAACCATAGATATTAGTTATTGCACTGTAGTTTAGCATCTCTAATTTTAGCAAGAGGCATTCAGTGTAAACGAGGTGCAAGACTCTACACTTGCTCTTGTTAAAACTAATCATTAATGAAGATATTGAACAAGACCTGTCTCAGAACCTGTCCTTGAGGAACGCCAATAGTTACAGGCCTCAATCTTTCTTATGTTTCCCATGCAACGGAATGAAGCACCTGTTCTGTCATACCTGTAGATTGTTATCTGGTGGGTTTTATTATTTTATTATTTTATTATTTTATTATTTTATTATTTTATT
>NW_024962253.1:3112143-3128877 GCF_019238085.1 Lagopus leucura
TTTTATTATTTTATTATTTTATTATTTTATTATTTTATTATTTTATTATTTATATGTGGGAATGCATAGCATGTCATGTTCCACCCATGCCCAAAAGGCCATATGTAGCAATGCAACCCACCTGTGCACAGCGCTGTCTGTGGAGTGGCCCAGAGCTCACACCCATTGCTCAGCAGCAACCAAATTGTCTGCGCACTATGACAACTGTGTCAACTGAAAGCACGGCACAGGGAGGGCAGTGATGTGCTGTGCTGATTCAAGTGATGACAAGCTCAGAGCAGTGAAGAATATGCAGCTATGCTTTCCATAAAGGAGTTTGAGAATGGATCTCAAGATTGCAAGAAAAATCATTAATTCACATTTGTGACATCATTTTCAGTTTGCATAGATTACCAGCAAATTTTCAACTAGAAATTATAGAGTTGCAATCAAATATTCAACTCTAAAATCTGATTGTGTCTCCTCACCAGACTTGCATAAGACCTCTCTTACCATAGAAAAATACCCTTTGCTTCACGATCACCCTTATTCAGGTCATTCACTTTTTGGCAGGAGGCACAGTTGTGAGCAATTTTCAAGGATGAAACACAGGAAGAGTGAAATTTCATCAAAAAGTTCTAATGAATACCTTCAAAGCTCAATGAGAATTGCAGCCACTGCCATTGAACCAGACAGGTTGCCTGAGGAGGTTGTGGATGCCTCATCCCTGGAGGCATTCAAGGCCAGGCTGGATGTGGCTCTGGGCAGCCTGGTCTGGTGTTTGGTGACTGCACATAGCAGGGAGGTTGGAACTAGGTGATCACTGTGGTCCTTTTCAGCCCAGCCCATTCTACGATTCTATGATATGATTCTATGACATTGCTTATGACTAGCCTCCAGCCTGACACAGAACCATTGATCACAACCCTTTGGATGAGTCCAGCCAGCCAATTCCTAATCCACTGAAAGTCCATCCTTCAAATCCACACCTCTCCAATTCAGAAAGAGGGATGTGGTGAGAGACCATGTAAAAGTCTTTGCAGAAGTCCAGGTAGATGACATCCATCACCCTTCCCCCGTCCACCATAGACGTCACTCCACACCAGTTTGGTCAGGCATGATCTGCCCTTGATGAAGCCATGCTAGCTATCTGAAATCACTTCTTTATCTTGTATGTGCCTTAACATAGTTTCTAGGAGGATCTACTCTATGATCTTCCCAGGCACAGAGGTAAGGCTCACTGGCCTGTAGTTCCTTGGGTCTTCCTTTCTCCCTTTCTTAAAAATGGGAGTAGTGTTTTCCTTTTTCACAAAGGACTTCACCAGGCAGCCATGAGTTTTCAAATATGATGGAGAGTGCCTTGGCAGCCACATCAGCCATCTCTTTCAGAACCCCAGGATGGTTATAATTTGGTCCCATGTACTTATACATGTTCAGTTTCATGAGGAGGACCCGGACTTGTTCCACTGTTACAGTGGGACAGAAACCACGCCTCACACCGCCACCTAGAGGGTCATGATCCTGGCAGACACAGGAAGCCTGACAAAACGTGAAGACTGAGGCAAAGCACTCATTGAGTACCTCAGATTTTTCTGTGTCTGAGGAAGCCAGTTCTCCATTACCTTTCATCAGAGTGAGAACACTCTCCTTGGCCAGTCTCCTTCTGTCTATGTACCTGTAGAACCCCTTCTTGTTATCTTTCACATCCCTCTCCAAGTTCAGCTCCATCTGCGCCTTGACTTTCCTAATCCTATCTGCATACTCATGGACAACAGCCCTGAATTCCTCCCAGGGTACACAACCCTCCTTCCACTTTCTGTACATTTCCCGCTTTTCTCTTAATTTAAGCTGCAGGCCCTTGCACAGACACGACAATTTATGTTCCACCTTGCACCCACTGCCCCTTGTCCTATATTTGGATGTCAGTGAGAAGAGTCTGGCTCTATCCTCCTGACACTCACTCTCTACATATTTATAAACATTAATGAGGTCACCTCTCAGTCTCATCCTCTCCAAGCTAAAGAGACCCAGCTCCCTCAACCTTTCCTTGTAAGGGAGTTGCTTCACTCTCTTAATCATCTTTGTGGCTCTGCACTGGACTCTCTCAAGAAGATCTCTGTCCTTCTTGAACTGAGGGGTCCAGAACTGGACACAATATTCCAGATGTGGTCTCACCACGTCAGAGTAGAGAGGGAGGAGAACCTCTCTTGACCTACTAATCACACCCCTTCTAATACACCCCTGGATGCCATTGGCTTTCTTGGCCACAAGGGCACAGTTTGCTCATGGCATCCTGCGGCCCACCGGAATGCCAAGGTCCTCTTTATTAGTGAGAGTAACATCCAGCAGTGCTCTTCTCCTACTTTGCTCATCTACCATTTGCACTAGGAAGTTGTCATCAATGCACTGGAGGAAACTCCTGGAATGTGGATGGCTGGCTGAGTAATCCTTCTAGCAAATATCAGGGTAATTAAAATCCCCCACGATAATCAGGGCCTATAATTGTGAGGCTGTAATCAGTTGCCTGTGGAAGGCCTAATCAACTCCTTGTCCTGATCTGGTAGCCTGTAATGAACACCCACAACAGCATCACCTATGCCAGGCTGCCCCTTAACTCTCAACCCACTCCTCATCCACTCCTGGACAGTGCTCAATACATCGTAGTTGCTGTCTCGCATAAAGAGCAACTCCATAACCTTTCCTTGCTGGCCTGACTTTCCTAAGGACATACCCTCCACGACTACATTCCAGTCATGTGATCTGTCCTATGATGTCTCTGTAATTGATACCAGGTCATAATCTCCTAACTGAATACAAATTTCTAACTTCTCCTGCTTATTCCCCATGCTGCATGCCAATTTCACCGTAGGGGATGGGATGTTAGTGGTATAATATTAGAAGCTGAACCTCCCGTCCAATACATTTTTATTGCTATGTTACAGATGGCAGCATAGGGACAGTCTGAAAAAATGATGTCTGACTGAAAGTCTCTATGAAGCAGAGTCCTGTCAGTGAATAGCTCTATGTAGACAAAATGGCACCCATTGACATCCTTTGATACTTGTTGAACATTTATAGAGACCAAAGAGTGGTCGTGAGAACAATTAGGTGGGTGATGCATTTCAGCAGTGGCAACAGTGAATCACCTTTGCTGGTGCAGATGTTTATGAGCACAACATGCAGCTCTTCTTCATCGATGGCAAAATGCATAGCTAGTGGCGGTAACCATGTTGAAAAATAGTGTTTTCATAGATAATTTGCTCTATCAAATAGTATTATTGTGCTCTTTTTATCTGTTTTAGTTTCCATGGAAATTGATGTGATTTCTGAAACCCTCTCTATCATCCTTGAGAGGGAAAGGTGCCTGAAGACTGGAAGATAGCCAGTGTAACTCCGGTCTTCAAAAAAGGAGAGAAGGAGGATCTTGGGAATTACAGGCCAGTCAGCCTCACCTCTACCTCTGAAAGGTGATGGAACAGCTTGTTTTTGATTCCATCTCCAGGTAATTGGAAGAGAAGAAATTTATCAGGAGTAATCAGCATGGGTTCACCAAGAGGAAGTCATGCTTGACCAACCAAGTAGCCATCTGTGATGTCATCACCTGATGGGTGGATTGGAAGAGAGCAATGGATGTAGTCTACCTTGATTTCAGCAAGGCATTTGACACTGTCTCTCACAACATCCTTTAACAAAGCTGAGGAAGTATGGAATAGATGACTGAATGCTGAGGTGGGTTGAGGCGGTCAAGCTCAGGGAGTTCTGGGGATGACCTGCTGGAGAGGAGCTTTTTGGAGAGGGACCTGGGGGTCCTGGTGGACAACAGATTTACCGTGAGCCAGCACTGTGCCCTGGTGGCCAAGGCAGCCAATGGAGTCCTGGGGTGCATTAAAAGAGCATGACCAGCAGGTCAAGGGAGGTGATCCTTGCCCTCTACTTGCCCTGGTGAGGCCTCACCTGGAGTACTGTGTCCAGCTGTGGGCTCCCTAGTACAAAAAAGACAGTTACCT
The DNA here is from genome assembly GCF_019238085.1 of Lagopus leucura. Classification (NCBI taxonomy): domain Eukaryota; kingdom Metazoa; phylum Chordata; class Aves; order Galliformes; family Phasianidae; genus Lagopus; species Lagopus leucura. Next base: position 3,116,130 of record NW_024962253.1, read on the forward strand.
CCTGGAAAGAGTCCAGTGGAGGGCCACAAAGATGATAAAGGGCCTGGAGCACCTCTCTAATGAGGAAAGGCTGAGTGATGTAGGTTTGTTTCAGGCTTGAGAAAAGAAGACTGAGAGTGGATCTGGTCAATATAAAAATCTAAGGTACAGGATGTAAAGGATTGAGGCTAGTCTCTTTTCAGTACTGCATGGAGAAAGGATAATGAGAAATGGCCACAAACTGAAGCATAGGAAGTTCTGCACAAATGTGCTTAAGAACTTCTTCACAGTGACGGTGATGGAAGACTGGAACAGGCTGCCCAGAGAAGTTGTGGAGTCTCCTTCTCCGGAGATGTTCAAGACCCGTCTGAATGCCTATTTGTGCAACCTGATCTAGGGAGCCTGCTTTGGCAGAGAAGTTGGACTCAATCTCTAGAGGTCCCTTCCAGCCCCTACAGTTCTGTGGTTTTGTGATTTTACAATTCTGTGATTTTGTTCGAAGGTGTGCAGTCCACTTTCAGCAAGTTTGCACTTGATACAAAACTGAGAGTAGTGGCTGACACAGCAGAATACTTTGTTGATGTTCAGCAAGATCTGGATAGACTAGAATGTTAGACAAAGAGAAATAAGATGAATTTAAACAAGAGATGTAGGATCCTGCATCTAGGGAGGAATAGCTGTACATATCCAATACATAAGCAGGCATGTATGAGTACGCACTTTACCTAATGAATTGGAATGTTTTCCTACTGTGGCTTTACCACAGCCACTTGTTTTCTCTCTCCACAGTGGGACACAGGAGAGAACTGAAAGGTAAAAATGAGAAAACTTCTGGGTTGATATAATGACAGTTTAATAGATAACGCAAAAGCTGTGAATGCAAGCAAAGCAAAACTAGGAATTCATTCATTCAGTATTTCCCATTGACAGGCAGATGTTCAAGCAATTCCAGTAAAGCACGGCTTTTCCTGCGCAATGATTTATTGGGAAGACAAATGCTTTCACTTCAAATGTTCTTCAGCTCTGCTTCCTTCTTCAACTTTTATTGCTGAGCCATATAGTATGAAATATCCCTTTGGTCAGCCTATAACATCTGTCTTGGTTCCGTCTCCTCCCAGCAGTTTGTAAACCCCCAGCTCCTTCTAGGCAGAGTGGTAAAAGAAGTAAAAAAGTTCTTGGCATGGTAAGCATTGCTCTACAAAAACTAAGACATTTGTGTATTATGAATATTGTTTTTAGTGTAAGTCCAAAGTGAAGTTCCAGACCAAGTGAAAGCAAATAAAAATAATACAAAAAATATGTAACCAAAACTCTATCTCAACCAAAAGCATAATATTTTCAAACTTTTTTTTAGAATACAGACTGAAAATTTTACTAAACTTCCTTTTACATGTTTCACTAGTAAAGGCAGGAAAATAAGTCAGAATAAACCAGAAATGTCTGTCAAATCATAAATAAAAGATCTGTTTTTCCAGGAGTAACACCAGCTGTGTAATCTCCAGCTGAGGAGTGCATACATTTATGTGACTCTTTATTTTGTTTTGTTTAAATTTATTAGTTATTGAGTTGAATTCCAGAGTAATTGATTGAATCATAGAGAAGCTGTTGAAGGAGATACTGATGCTCTTTTTTGTTGATGTTGTTGTTGTTCAAAGTAAACAATTTGATAGGAAGATCAAGATTGAACAGAAAAAGATTTAAAAGACAATATCACAAGACAATAGCACAAAAATAATAACATAATAAAAATGGGACAATACAGTAACTTGGTAAGGCTCTGTTTGAATAACAGTGTAGACATTGAGTGAAAGTGTATATCAATTCTTATCAGCTCTTCTTTTTACTCTTATTTAAGTTTAATGGGAGCTAACATGAAAAAGTTTTGACATAGAAAGAATAATTCCTGTGGCCTCTATTTCTCTTTAGAAACATTAAGCATTGCAAGACCGATCCTTTCATCCCTTTTCCTTTTGTATGTTTAAGAGAGTTTCATTGGATTTCTTGCATATCATGTCGCTTGGGTGTACAAAATATTGGCAAAGGTTTATAATAAGTAGCAAATCATTATTACGTGCTTTGGTGTTCACTGTAATACAATTAATCATCATAAATTTAGTTTGGTATATTCAAGTAGATTTAATAGCTAATTTCAGAGACAGCTTTATTCACAAAACCATCCAATTTATTATTATAATCTCACCTTTAAGGGTACAGCAGAAGATACATTGTTCAAGGGCTACACTGGGTTCCCATTATTAGATACTTGATGGACAGGATGGAGTAACTAACTAGCCAGTCTAGCATTTAGTTTCAGAATGTAGATAGTCTACTAGCAGCTTGTAAGGGTGCACTCCTTTCCCCCACCCCACCCAGCCTGATCATTATGCCCAAGGCTTAGTGCATATGAGTGGCAAAGAACTGTTTTTGAACTAATAAAAGTTTCATTGGATACAGTTAACCACCACCATATTGTCTCAAATTTGGTGCTCAAACACCTGGTAACAAACACCTGATTCAATAGATCCCACTCTAAGTTGTATGACCATCAGTCAGTCATCATACCTCATAAATAGGAACCCCTTTGAGAATTCTTCTTGCAAGCAGCTGGCTGTGCAGCAGAATCGCTCCTTGATCAGCGACATCTCTTGAGTTTATTTCATGTGTGCAGTTTCACTTGGGATGTGATGATTCTGTGCTGACTGATCGTCAGTAAGTGCTTTATTGTTTTTAAGCTATACTAACTTCACTAAGATTTGATCTTAGATTCATTATGCAATCCCCACCCTCTGTGTAACAAATGGCCAAGGATATCTAGCCATTTCAAATATTATTAGGTCGCTGTCTTCATTGTTCAAATTATCATCTTGTATTCATTTTATATCAATAAGTACATTTCTGCCTTGCTCTTATGAGTGAAGTGTGCAATGCTTTACACTCTTTCCATGATACAGCTAAAGAGTAAGTGGTGAAACTATTTAACTTACTCTAAAGCTTTATACTACAGCTTTTTTTAAATAGAAAAATGGGGGAAAAATAATGTAAGGAAGTGGCAGTATGAGCATCTCAATAAGATTTGGTTAAAGGGCTTACCAAAAGGCCATTCTTTCTCTGTATGTTTGTTTTTACTGAAGTCTCGCCGACAATGCACAGAGAAATTAAAAATAAGAAGTCTTTACTGCTAGCTCTGAACTACCTTCAGAGAGGGGAAGAATAGCAAGTATTCCTACACAAGACAAGAAAATGATTGTGAATTGCAGGGTTATGGGAGAAATCACTTCATAGGAGCTGTCAAAATTTAGCCATGCACTAGCTGTAGATGGGACTCTATGATTTCAGTTATTCATATGTAGCAGTTAGGCTTTTGGCTGGAATTCCAGATGTAGCCACTCCATATGAACCCAGGGGTCCGTCTTGGGACCGGAGTTCTTTAATATCCTTGTGAATGACACAGAAAGAGGGATAGAGAGTCTAATTAATAGTTCTGTGGCTGAAAAAGTTGTATAGTGTAGTTGATATAACAGAAGGAAAGGATGCCATTCAAAAAGACCTTCACAGGCTCAAAAAGTTGGCCCACAGGAACCTAATGAAGTTCAACAATGGCAATTGCAAGCTGTTGTACTTCAGTTGGAGTAATCACAAATGCGTGTACAGACTGGAAGAAAAACTCCTTGAGAGCAGCCCCGCCAAGGACTTTCATCCTGGTGGATGAAAAGGGGAGATTTTGATTAGATGTTAGAGAAAAAAAAATCACTCTGTGAAACACTGGTACAGGTTGCCCAGAGTAATTATGGGAGTAATTATGGATGCTTCATTCCTGAAGGTATTCAAAGCCAGGTTGGATGAGTAGAAGCTCTCCTATGTCGGAGTTGGAACTAGATGGTTTTTCATTCTATGATTTTTTTTTATTCCTTTTTGCTACTATTCATGGATGCAACAAAATTCATTAACAAAAGTATTTTATTTATTTTTAGTTGTGTTTTAGAAGATCTGTGCTAGAGATGGAGAATTCACTGTGCCTCTCCGGTTCCTTTACAAAATTAATGTTCATTCTTTCACAATTTCTGGTAGCAACAGACCTAACAAGATAATCAATTTTATAAACTGTAGGACTTTTGCATTTCTGAAGTACTTATTTTAATTTTGTTTAAAGGTAGAGAATTATGATTCAACTACAAAAAAATCCAAATCCTTAACAAACTTGGATTTCAGGTAAGGAATGGGTGATGATTGTTGGCAGGAGGTAGTATGATACTGTCAGGAAGAACTGTAAGGGTGTTTGAGGGAATATGCTGATGAGCTAGTTTCCACATTTATTTGTTTTTTTAGTGCCTACCTCTGAAAAGAGACTGAAAAATACCTATCTTCTATCCGTTCCCCACATATCCTATAGTTTTAGTTGTAATTGTAATAAGATTGTAATAAGACACATGCTGGCTTTCGGGTATGTAAGAATGATGTAATAGTCCTTGCTTATATTCCCTTCATCAAATGTTTGAAAACAAGAAAGAAGTTTATAGAGATTGGCCATCAATATAATGGTGGAAGAGGCACTATCAGTAAAGATAACCTGCTTAGAAAAAAAAGCAAAACAGAACAGCCAGCCAATCAATTAATCAGTTAATAAGCAACTCTGTGGGGAAAACAAAAGGCCAGGATTATTCCTCAAGGTTAGTATCTTTCATACGAATTATTTATCTCAATATGTAATACAACCAGGAGGTATAATCCCTCATTTTTGGGGATTATTCTGACAGCCAGAGTCACATGCTTTGCTGACCAGTCCCTTAGCTACTTAGGCAGATTCTCCAGAGTGAATTGGTCCCATTTGAATCACAGAAAAGTAGAAGAGAGTCCTACTAATTTAGAGATACTGAAGGGATGAAAATGATGGAAGAAAAATTTTAGCATAGCTGAATTGAAAAAGTTTACTTTGTCTTGTTTATATTGATACTCAAGATACTGAAATCTAATTCTTGTACTCTGTTTTGCTATTAATACAGCCAGCTTTAAATCTTTTCAGTATCTCACTGAGTTTGCAAGCTGAATTACTTATGAGAGCATTCTTTTTCATCCTAATGTTGTTGGGGTTTCTGCACACATATGCCAAAAACGATTAATGTTCCTTAATTTCACAATTTAAAAGTTAAGTATTGATCATAAGATAGTAACTTCTTTTATATTTCATCAGTAGGATCCTAATATTTCCTGAAATATTTATCCAGAACAGGCAGGATAAAATGACCCTTGGAAGGCGCAGCCCTCTTTTCACAGACTTCAACTTCCTCGTATGAACTAGTACAAGTTGTATCTTTCCCAGGGAGGAAATATTTAGTTAGGAAAATGTTGAATCCTGAGCCATGCTGAAAGTTTACAGCAGAACTGAGAACTATGGCTAAATATTACATTGCTCAGCTTAGGATGTAATGAATGAATCATGTACCTAAGCCTACTGGTTTGTTTTTTGTTTGTTTGTTTGTTTGTTAATATGATTTAGTTCTATGTATGTCCCCAAAAGCCCAGTGGACAGGAAGGAAAAAGTGCTTAGGTAAACACCAATCTGACTTCTGACCTTTACATTTAGAATCTTTATTTTTCAGGTTCATCTGCCACTAGCACAAAGTTCTCATTCATGGAAACACATATATCTTCCCATGATTAATCTGATCGGAACAAGTATTTTCATGAATGCACACTAACCATTTCTATGTTTTAAGAAGTAGGTTACATCTGGGAGATTCATTAAGATTCAAGCAGCTTCCAGTAGGTTATTGATTATCATAAGAAAAGTCATTAACATTATTGAATCCTCTTTGTTATGACAGTAATCAGCAGTTCCTTCCTGGATTACTGGGAACATTTTTGAAAGGTTTATGGCTTACTCCTGATGTAGATAAATGTTTTTAGAACCCACGGTTTTGCCTTTTATTAATAAAAAGGTGATTGAACAAAGACTGCATTCATCATCCTGTTTATCGCCCTGAAAAAACAAGTGTAATTTATAAACCAATAATACTTTTTGTAGTGTTATACACATGTTCTAAAAGAATGGATCAAATTAATGCAGGCCAGAAAACAACACCATCACGAGACTAATACATACAAACCCTTAAGGGATTTGAAGGAATCCAACCAGCCTGGTGACTTTGATAAGTGCTTTTTTTCCTCCTATTTCATTTCCCACCTTTATTTATTTGTTTATTTATCTATTTATTTATTTATTTTAAAATAACAGATCTCTTCTGATATTACAGCAATTTCCTTAACATTAACATATGCAATTAATGCTTATATTCAACCAATATTTTCAATAGTAACAAAGGAGAGTACATACTCGTTAGAGAGTCACTCTAAAGAGGTATACAGTTGTGTAACTTTGCTCGATGTGGAGAAATATTTAGAATAAAACCTAAATCCTTCTCTGCGGTGCCCTGAGGCACCACAATGTACATCCTACACATCACTACAGGGATTTTATTTTCTACCTAATGTGCTTAAAAATTCCAAGCTAGACATGTCATCACCTGTGTCTAATATTCTGCCAAAAGGAACTCAAGGTTTCCCGTGAATCTCACATTTCTTCTTTAGTGGATGTCTATTCTCAAGAAACTAACTTGCAACTAAGACATAATGTTAACTGAGGAGGACTTTGGAGATCTGAGAGATTTGAAAACTGGAAGTCTACTACAGCAGTCCAGGATCACATCAATCCTCTAGCCCAGCAGATGTAGTTCAGAGCTTTTTTCCTTGCAGCAAGAATTAATCTGGTTTTGTTAAAATTCCTTGGTTTTTAAAGACTAACCATCCCATTGCATGCAATTCTCAGTTTAATTACTCTCCCTCTGAGAAACTAGATTCTATTCCACTACAGAATTTTACTAATTTCTTTCTGTAGTTGACTTTTGTTATGTTTTGACTGGTAAGAATGAAAGACCCCTGGAAAACATACACTCTTCCTTGGATGATTTCAGAAAAAGATCGAGTCCTTCTTTCTTTCTTTTGACAAGATGGATAAATTGATCAGTTTATCCCTCAGAATGTAAGGCTTATTTTCAGTCCTTAGATGCTGCCTCACATCTCCCTTTGTTACAAATGGTAAACTTTATATTTTACACACAATATCATATGGGATGGATAATCCACCTACTTCATTCCAAATACAGAACAGAAACATATATAGCACATTTCTGCTTCTTCTATGTCCCTATTTATGTTTTTACCATCTGCAGCTAGCAGATGTTCCTTTTTGTTCATATTATGCTTTAAAATACTCTTTCATAGTCTTCATTTGTCAAAAGATTTTTTTTTTCTTTTATTTTTTCTCTTATGTGGTGTCTATAGTATTTAAATAGTAATCCACGTCCTTACCATAAATTTCCCTGTTATCCTAATTTTATTACCAAAACTAAAAACAAAAACAAAAACAAAACAGTCAGACTTTCACTTTTCAGTCTGAACTGAATGACTTATCCACGATAATGCATCACAAGTTTCTTATGCAGATACTCACTGAGATATGAGTGGCTGCAGAAAGGAATCTGGAGTTGATAATAGGCTCAACTTGAGTCAGCAGACTGCCCTGGCAGACAAGAGGGTAAGCTCTATTTTGGAATGTGGTAAACACAGCATAAGCAAATGGTCAGAAGAGGTAATTCTCCCACCACATTTAGAATTGCTGTGGCTCCCCTTGAATGCTGTGTGCAGTTCAGGTCTCCACAATATTAAAAGGATGTTGAAGTACTTGAATGCATCCAGGGAAAGGCAATGAAGCTGGTAAAAGGGCTAGAGGATGTGTTGTCTGGACACTGAGAACTCTTGGGTTTTCTATCACAGAAAAAAAGAATGATGAGAGGCAACCTTGCTCTCTACAACTCCCCAAGGAGGGGAAATGAAGAGAAAAATGCCAATCTCTTCTACTGGTAACCAGTAGCAAGATGTAAGGGAAAAGAACAAGAATAGACTAGGGAAGATTCAGATGTAGCATGATTGTCAGTACTTACGAGGCATTTAGTTAATGTAATTTGGTAGATATCCACATTTTAACTTTTAGTTAGCTTAGAAGTGGTCAGGCAGGTGGACTTCGTAGATTCCTTTTGAATTGAACTGTTCTATTCTATTCTATTCTATTCTATTCTATTCTATTCTATTCTATTCTATTCTATTCTATTCCATTCCATTCCATTCCATTCCATTCCATTCCATTCCATTCCATTCCATTCCATTCCATGTCATTTTCAAATTTCTGTACCTTGAAATCTGATTTATGAAAAGAAGATCTAGAAAAAGTTTATAATCAAATATTTTAACCTGTTTTTTTAATTTGAAATTATTGTCAGTAAATATTTGAAAAAGCATGTGTTTACCTGATTTCAGTGGTTTAAAGATAGCTGGAAAGATATTTAAAAAATTTTGTACCTAGGAAATTTCTAATGTTCAGGTCAGCTGTTTATGTTTTATGATGTACTGCATTAAAGTCCTGTACTATATTCATAAATCTAAAATACTTTCTGCTATATTTAAAAATGGCTTTGGTTTGGGTTCATAATCACCCTTTATTTCAGGATATTAAGTGAGACAACTAAAGCAACTACACATTTTCTAAAATTCAGGTGCAGATGACATGCTTCTAGTAGGCATCTTAAATGCCTTCTCCAGACATTTTCACTAATGGATGCACAGCTAAAGGATGTGTTCCTTGCATGACTGTGAAGGGATTTGTCATACTAAGAAGCCTACAGGCTGGCTTTAATACTTCAGTATGAGCAACTTGATTGTCATAATATCATTTTCCCTCATTGATGTTGCTTTAAAACCCTCTTGATAATCCCTGCGAATCTATTAATTGCAAATGCTATCCTGTATAATGAGATTACTCTAAGAAGCATTTTGAAAGAATAAGAGGCAGCAAAAGAGCTTTCAAAAATATGTCCCAGAAGCTTATGCCAGACCTGTGTTGGTAAATCTAAGATTTCCCTAATTCAAGATAATCAAGACAGTTTTGACTAACATAGGATGGACCATAATTAAACTAATTTTGCCACATCAGTACCTTTCTCTTTCAAAATGAATTAAAGATGTAAGATGTACCCATCTACTAAGATTTAATTACAAAGATTATCTACTGGCTAAAATGAAGTTCCTGCTTACTCTTCTGATAGGAAGAAATGAAAATGTCCAGATCCAAAATGAAGTAAATGAAAATACAGACATTCTTTAAGCGGTATATTTAGACTATGTAGTGCAAATAAATGGTCATTTAAAATTTGAGTTCTTTTTGAGGTCAAATGAAGACTCATCCTTGCCAAAGTAATATGAAGAATGAATTATATTATTAGCGTTCTTTTGATTAAAAGTTATGGCATCTCATCTAAACAAGCTATCCTAACTGCAATTTTAGTTAATGGAGAGAAACAGACATGAGTAAAGAAGGATTCATTCCATGATTAGAGAGAGAGATTTGGAAAAAATTGTCCTGAGAACTTCCCTCTCTTTCATCATTTGTTCATTATTAGAACTCAGACAGCTAACTTGGGTTAGCTCCTTATATTTCAATGGCTAAAACTGGAATAGTTCAATCCCATCTCAAATAATTATGAGTTTCCTAATAACATATTATGCAATTCCTTTCCTCAATTGAAGCACATATGCCTAAGAATCTTAAATAATTACATTGTGAAGCTCCTTGCTTCAGGATGCAGCAGTTATTGCAATTTAATATGTATTACAAAAAATGATTGGATATGGTCATGGAAGAGAAATTCACTGAAATCTTTTAGATGCAAAGACACAAGCTCTAGGGAACAAAGCTTTTTGTGCTGAAAATAATTGCATGCTATAAGAATATTCAACACAGTAACAGAATATGTTTATTTTATATTTGAGTCTTTTAAAAGATTTAACTATAGCACGTGTGAGGTGAGATAGTAGACTATGTGATCACTTGGTCTGATCCAATATGCTTATTTGCATATTCTACAATCAGGTAAGCTTGCAATAACTAACTCAAAACCCGAATTCACTAGACAGTGATTTTTACAAAAGTTTGATATAATAAAGGTTGATCCAAAATCTGTTTTGTTTTTCACTCAAATTCTAAAGGACATCATATATTCATATCCTTTGGGATGGTAACAGACAAAAGTAATAGAACTGGATGAAGATTTGCTCAAATATAGCTGTCAATCAAGTAAGAAAATAATAAGACCCTGATATAACTATTTGGAAGCAAACAACAAACAAACAATCCAGTTCTAATCCCCTTTCTTTAGGCCAGGTTGCTCAAAGTCCCATTCAACCTGTCCTTGAACACCTCAAGGTAGGGGACAGGGGGCATCAATTAAAGGTATGCCAGGGGATAAGACCCAGTCAGAATAAGTTTATGAATGGTAGTTTGACAAACCTGATTTCATTCTATGACATTTTGACCTGCTTAGTGAAAGGTAAGACTGTCAATGTGATCCACCTGGACTTCAGTAAATGTTTGACACTGTCCCCCACAACATTCTCGTGGAGAAGCTGGCTGTCCGTGATTTGGATGGGAGTATGATCCGCCAGGTGAAACACTGGCTGGTTGCCCAGGCCTAAAGAGTTGTGGTCAATGGAGTTAAACCCAATTTTAGGCTGGTCATGAGTGGTGTCCCCCAGGGTCAGTACTGGGGCCACTTCTATTTAATATCTTTGTTAATAATCTTGACAAGGGGTTTGAGCACACCTTCAATAAGTTTGCATATGACACCAAGTTGGGAGATAATGTTGATCTGCCAAAGGAGAGAAGAGCATTTCAGAGGGACCTGGATAGACTGGATTGATGCGCCAAGGTTAACTGTATGAGTTTCAGTAGGGCCAAGTGTCAGGTCCTGCATTTTGATCACAATAACTCCAGGCACCCTACAGGCTTGGAGAGGAGTGGCTGGAAACTGTCTGATCGAAAGGGACCTTGGTGTACCAATGGGCAGTCAGCTGAATATGAGCCAGCAGTGTGCCCAGGTGGCCAAGAAGGTCAATTGCATCCTGGCACATATCAGGAATGGTGTGGTGAGCCCGATTAGGGAAATAATCCTGCCTCTGTACTCGGCACTGGTGAGGCCCCACCTCATTCACAGTGTTCAGTTTTGGGCAGTTTTCTGTACCTTAGTACAGAAAGGACGTTGAGGTGCTGGAGCGGGTCCAAAGAAGGGCAGCAAAGCTTGTGAAGGGCTTGGAGAATACGTCCTGCGAGGAGTGACTGAAAGAACTGGGGCTGTTTAGTCTGGGAAAGTGAAGGATGAGGGGAGACTTTATTGCTCTCTTCAAATACCTCCTCTGGACCTGCTTCATGCTCTTCTTGTCTTGCGAGCCCCAGAACCAGATGCAGTACTCCAGGTGGGGTCTCACAAGAGCAGAGGGGCAGAATCACCTCCCTCAACCTACTGGTCACAATTCTCTTGATGCAACCCAGGATATGGTTGGCCTTCTGGGCTGCAAGTGCACACCGCCAGCTCATGTTGAGTCTTTCATCTGTTGACCCCCCACATTCCCCTCCTCAGGGCTGCCTTCAAACCACAGTCTGTTTAACTTCTATTTGTGTTTGCTATTGCCCCAACTCAGGTGCAATCCAGGACCTTCCACTTGGATTTTTTGAACTTCATGAGGTTGGCATGGGCTCACCTCTCCAGCTTCTCCAGGTCCCTCTGGATGACACGCCTTCCCTCTGGCATGTCAACTGATGACACCTCCTCCAATCTGAACAAGTGCAGTTTTCTCAGCCTTTTCTCATGAGAAAGTAAGTCTTTTCATCATCTTTGTTGATGTTTGCTGGACTGTCTCCAGTAAATCATATAATCATTAAGATTGAAAAAGAGCTCTAAGATCACCTAAGTTCATGTAGTCCTACAGTCTCTCTAATGTGGAGCCCAGGATTGGCTGCTCCAAGTGTTGCTTCATGAGTACTTAGTGGGTGAAATGATAATTTCTCTCAGTCTCTGTGCAACATTTTGCTTTATGCAGTCCAGGATATCATTAACCTTTCTGATGAGGACATACTGATGGCTCATGTTCAACTTGTCAGGCAGGATACCTAAGCCTTTTCTTGCCAAGCGGCTTTCCAGCTGATTGACCACCAGCATAACTTAATAATGTTCTTTTCTTCAGAAGGTCATTTTTTTTTAATAAAGATAATTTTGAATTCTCTTCACAACAATGACGAGATATCTTCTCCACTGAGTCACATAATCATTCTATGATTCTATAAGCAACATTTTTGTAAGTAGATATATAGCTAAAAAATTAATTTCTTATGTGTTGCATGTAAAAATATTCAAGTCTGGTTCACTTGTTGAATGAATGTTTTATTTATACAATACTTACGAATTCATTACATTCTTTACAGTTTTCCAAACATATTTTCACACGTGTTATCTATTAGTCAGTAATAATACATGTGAATAACGAGATTAATTGTGGACAACCTATGAATTAATTTGCTTTCTTTTCCTCTAGTAAGTTAGTGAGAACACAGTTTACTTCTTATTTTTGCTAGGTCTGCATCAGTAAGTAAACAACATGTTGACACGATGTAATTTGTCAGCACAGTAATGCACTTAAGCTGAAATCTTGATCTTAAAAACATTCAAGTACATTTACATACTTACAGTATGTAAATTTACATACTGTAATTTACATACTTACAGTCCTTTGACATTCAGGCATTTTAGGCCTGCTGTAAACTGAAGTGTGTACATAGGAAAAAAATAAAATAAAATAAAATAAAATAAAATAAAATAAAATAAAATAA
>NW_024962253.1:3128887-3129546 GCF_019238085.1 Lagopus leucura
AAAATAAAATAAAATAAAATAAAATAAAATAAAATAAAATAAAATAAAATAAAATAAAATAAAATAAAAGGGGGAGCACTTTCTTTGGTACCTTTTCTTAGCAGGCAAAGTGAGAAATTATTTCCAAAGATTAAATTGTAGAATTATAAAATAGGTTTTGTTGGGGACTTTAAGGACCATACAGTTTGAACCTCTTTACCAGAGGCAGGGATACCTCCCACTAGAACAAAATCCTGCCCAATCTGACCTTGAACACTTCCAAGGATGGGGCATCCACAGCTTCTCTGGACAATGTGCCAGTGCTTCACAACTTTCATCCTGAACATTTTCTTCTTTGTATCTGTCATGTTTTTTTTTTTTTTTTTTTTTTTTCGGTATTCGACATCATAACATCATGTAGTGCACTGGGAGTTTGTGAGAATCTGTCGCCTTTGTTTCGGCGACCCTGACTGAAGTCTCCTTGTGAAAGTGTTCCGACAGCCCCGGCCAGTTTCGCACGCTTTTCATGACACCAATATGGTGAGCGGCAAAATGGCATTAATTGCAAGGAGCACACCCTTCTTAAAACTTTCCCCGTGCCTTAGGGCTACTACCATTGTCTCTGACCAATGAACATGTGGCATGTCTTGTTTCCTCCTTATTTGGTCTAACCTGTACTT